>NW_023270030.1:185993-365898 GCF_011800145.1 Mirounga leonina
TAATGATATATTGTATGGTGACTAACATAACATAATAAAATTAAAAAAATAAAGAAAAAATAAAAATAAATAAATAAATAAAAGGAAAGAGCAGAGATGCCCTTCAACAGATGAATGGATAAAGAAGACATGGTCCATATATACAATGGAATATTACTCCGCCATCAGAAAGGATGAATGCCTAACTTTTACATCAACATGGATGGGACTGGAGGAGATTATGTTTAGTGAAATAAGTCAAGCAGAGAAAGTCAATTATCAAATGGTTTCACTTATTTGTGGAACATAAGGAATAGCATGGAGGACATTAGAAGGAAGGGGAAAATGAACGGAGGGGAAATCGGAGGGAGAAATGAACCATTAGAGATTATGGACCCTGAGAAACAAACAGGATTTTAGAGGGGCTGTGGGGGGCGGCGGTTAGCCTGGAGATGGGTATTAAGGAGGGCACGTACTTCATGGAGTACTGGGTGTTATCGGAAAACAATGGATTGTGGATCACCACATCAAAAACTAATGATATATTGTATGGTGACTAACATAACATAATAAAATTAAAAACAAAGAAACAAACAAAGAAAAAAACAAAAACAGTTACCTAAGTATTGTGGTCAGTTATCCACTGTATAGTACATCATTCGTTTTTATGTAGTATTCAGTGATTCATTGGTTGCATATAACACCCCATGCTCATCACAACAGTCCCCTCTTTAATACCCATCACCCAGCTAATGCATCCCCCACCCTCTCCCCTCTGAAACCCTCAGATTGTTTCTTGGAGTCCAGAGGCTCTCTCAGTTTGTCTCCCTCTCTGACATCTCCCCTTCAGTTTTCCTTCCCTTCCCCTATGGTCCTCCATGCTATTCCTTATGTTCCACATGTGAATGACACCATATGAGAATTGTCTTTCTCTGCTTGACTTATTTCAGTTAGCATAATCCCCTCCAGTTCCATCCATGAAAATGCACATAATGGGTATTCATCCTTTCTGATGGCTGAGTAATATTCCATTGTATATATAAACAGCATTGTCCTTATCCATTCATCTTTTGAAGGGCAACACAGCTCCTATCACAGTGGCTATTGTGCACATATTGGCACATGCATCCCTTCTTTTCACTAGGTCTGTATCTTTGGGGGTAAATATCTAGTAGTACAAGCACTGGGTCATAGTGTAGCTCTATTTTTAACTTTTTAAGGGGACTTCCATACTGTTTCCAGAGTGGCTGTACCAGCTTGCCTTCCCACCAGCAGTGTAAGAGAGTTCCCGTTTTTCCACATCCTCGCCAACACTTGTTTCCCGTCTTGTTAATTTTGGCCATTCTAACTGGTGAAAAGTGGTACCTCATTGTGGTTTTCATGTGTATTTCCTTGATTGCTAGTGATGTTGAATATTTTTCATGTGTTTGTAAGCCATTTGTATGTCTTCTTTGGAGAAGTGTCTGTTCATGTTTTCTGCCCACTTTTGGACTGTATTAATTGTTTTTTGGGTGTTAAATTTGAGAAGTTCTTTATAAATCTTGGATATCAGTCCTTTACCTGTAATGTCATTTGGAAATATCTTCTCTCATTCCTTGGGCTGCCTCTTAGTATTGTTGACTGTTTCCTTTGCTGTGCAAAAGGTTTTTATCTTGATGAAGTCCCAAAAGTTCATTTTTGCTTTTGTTTCGCTTGCCTATATAGACATATCATGAAAGAGATCGCTCTTTCCAATGTCAAAGAGGTTGCTATGTTCCATCTAGGATTTTGATGGATTCCTATTTCACATTGAGGTCTTTCATCCATTTTGAGTTTATCTTTGTGTATTGTGTTAAGGGAATGGTCCAGTTTCATTCTTCTGTATGTGGCTGTCCAATTTTTCCAACACCATTTATTGAAGAGACTGTCTTTTTTCCATTGGATATTATTTCTTGATTTGTCAATGTTTAGTTGACCATAGTGTTGAAAGTCCATTTCTGGTGTGTACATTCTGTTCCATTGGTCTATGTGTCTGTTTTTGTGACAAAACCCTGCTGTCTTCATGATCAAAACTTTGTAATATACCTTAAAGTCAGGCATTGTGATGTCTCCAGCTCTCATTTTCTTTTTCAACAGTCCCCTGGAAATTGGAGATCTTTTCTGATTCGATACAAATTTTAGGATTATTTTTTCCAGCTTTGTGAAAAATGTCAATGGTGTTTTGATAGGGATCAGTTGCATTGAATGTATAGATTGCTCTGGGCAGCATAGACATTTTCACAATATTTATTCTTCCAATCCATGAGCATGGAATGTTTTTCCATCTCTTTGTGTCTTCCTCCAATTCTTTCATAAGTGTTCTGTAGTTTTTGGAGGATAGATACTGTACCTCTTTGGTTAGGTTTATTCCTAGGTATCTTATCGTTTTTGGAGCTATTATAAATGGGATATATTCTTTAATTTCCCTTTATTCAGTCACATTTTTACTGTATGGAAAAGCAACTAATTTCTGTGCACTGATTTTGTATCCTACCGTGTTGTTGAATTCCTGTATGAGTTCTAGCCATTTGGGGGTGGAGCCTTTTGGGTTTTCCACATAAAGTATCATGTCATCTGCAAAGAGAGAGAGTTTGACTTCTTCATTGCCAATTTGGATGCCTTTTATTTGTTTTTGTTGTCTGATTGCTGAGACTAGGACTTCTATCCCTATGTTGAACAATAGTGGTGAGAGTGGGCATTGTTGTTGTGTTCCTGACCTTAAGGGAGAAACTCTTAGTTTTTCCCCAATGAGAATGATATTCTCTGTGGGCTTTTCATAGATTTTTTTTTTTAAGAGGTAATTCTGATCCTGATTTTTTTTGTTCTTAGGTTAATCCCCATATATTACATCATTAATTTTAGATGAAGTGTTCCATGATTCATTGTTTGTGCATAACACCCAGTGCTCCATGCAGAATGTGCCCTCCTCAATACCCACCACCAGGCTAACCCATCCTCCCACCCCCCTCCCCTCTAGATCCCTCAGTTTGTTTTTCAGAGTCCATTGTCTCTCATGGTTCGTCTACCCCTCCGATTTCCCCCGCTTCATTCTTCCCCTCCCGCTACCCTCTTCTTCTTCTTCTTTTTTTTTCTTAACATATATTGCATTATTTGTTTCAGAGGTACAGATCTGAGATTCAACAGTCTTGCACAATTCACAGCGCTTACCAGAGCACATACCCTCCCCTGTGCCTATCACCCAGTCACCCCATCCCTCCCACCACCCCCACTCCAGCAACCCTCAGTTTGTTTCCTGCAATTAAGAATTCCTCATATCAGTGAGATCATATGATACATGTCTTTCTCTGTTTGACTTATTTCACTCACCATAATACCCTCCAGTTCCATCCACATCGTTGCAAATGGCAAGATCTCATCCCTTTTGATGGCTGCATAATATTCCATTGTATATATATACCACATCTTCTTTATCCATTCATCTGTCGATGGACATCTTGGCTCTTTCCACAGTTTGGCTATTGTGGACATTGCTGCTAAAAACATCGGGGTGCACATACCCCTTCGGATCCCTACTTTTGTATCTTTGGGGTAAATACCCAGTAGTGCAATTGCTGGATCATATGGTAGCTCTATTTTCAACTTTTTGAGGAACCTCCATACAGTTTTCCAGAGTGGCTGCACCAGCTTGCATTCCCACCAACAGTGTAGGAGGGTTCCCCTTTCTCCGCATCCCTGCCAACATCTGTCGTTTCCTGACTTGTTAATTTTAGCCATTCTGACTGGTGTGAGGTGGTATCTCATTGAGGTTTTGATTTGGATTTCCCTGATGCCGAGCGATATTGAGCACTTTTTCATGTGTCTGTTGGCCATTTGGATGTCTTCTTTGGAAAAATGTCTGTTCATGTCTTCTGCCCATTTCTTGATTGGATTCTTTGTTCTTTGGGTGTTGAGTTTGATGAGTTCTTTATAGATTTTGGATACTAGCCCTTTATCTGATATGTCATTTGCAAATATCTTCTCCCATTCTGTCGGTTGTCTTTTGGTTTTATTGACTGTTTCCTTTGCTTTGCAAAAGCTTTTTATCTTGATGAAGTCCCAATAGTTCATTTTTGCCCTTGCTTCCCTTGCCTTTGGCAATGTTTCTAGGAAGAACTTGCTTTGGCTGAGGTCAAAGAGGTTGCTGCCTGTGTTCTCCTTTAGGATTTTGATGGACTCCTGTCTCACATTGAGGTCTTTCAACCATTTGGAGTCTATTTTTGTGTGTGGTGTAAGGAAATGGTCCAGTTTCATTCTTCTGCATGTGGCTGTCCAATTTTCCCAACACCATTTGTTGAAGAGACTGTCTTTGTTCCATTGGACATTCTTTCCTGCTTTGTCAAAGATGAGTTGACCATAGAGTTGAGGGTCCATTTCTGGGCTCTCTATTCTGTTCCATTGATCTATGTGTCTGTTTTTGTGCCAGTACCATGCTGTCTTGATGATGACAGCTTTGTAATAGAGCAGGAAGTCCGGAATTGTGATGCCGCCGGCTTTGCTTTTCTTTTTCAACATTCCTCTGGCTATTTGGGGTCTTTTCTGGTTCCATACAAATTTTAGGATGATTTGTTCCATTTCTTTGAAAAAAGTGGATGATATTTTGATGGGGATTGCATTGAATGTGTAGATTGCTCTAGGTAGCATTGACATCTTCACAATATTTGTTCTTCCAATCCATGAGCATGGAACGTTTTTCCATTTCTTTGTGTCTTCCTCAATTTCTTTCATGAGTATTTTATAGTTTTCTGAGTACAGATCCTTTGTCTCTTTGGTTAGATTTATTCCTAGGTATCTTATGGTTCTGGGTGCAATTGTAAATTGGATCGACTCCTTAATTTCTCTTTCTTCTGTCTTGTTGTTGGTGTATAGGAATGCCACTGACTTCTGTGCATTGATTTTATATCCTGCCACTTTACTGAATTCCTGTATGAGCTCTAGCAGTTTTGGGGTGGAGTCTTTTGAGTTTTCCACATAAAGTATCATATCATCTGCAAAGAGTGAGAGTTTGACTTCTTTGCCAATTTGGATGCCTTTCATAGATGGTTTTTATGATGTTGAGGCATGTTCCCTCTATCCATATAAAGAGTTTTAATCAGGAAAGGATGCTGTATTTTGTGGGAGTGGGAAAGGGGGAAGCAGGCTCCCCATTGAGTGGGGAGCCTGATTTGGGGCTAGATCCCAGGACCCTGGGACCATGACCCAAGCTGAAGACAGACACGTAACTGACTGAGCCACCCAGGCTTCCCTGGTTCTTTTTATTTTTGAGGGTTCCTTCTCTTAGTCATTCTGTCTAGGCATGGTTGAGCTAATGAACAGAGTTCACAATATCAACAATGACCCAAGCAGGATACACCCTAGCAAAATCCAGAGTGTTTTGAAGCCACCACCAAAAAGCAGCCAAAATGAACCACAAGAATAAAATTTAAAAATTTTAAAAAAGAGAAAAAAAAAGAGTGAGGAGAAGAGGGAGTATAATCTCTCAGTGTGGACAAAGCAGTCTGTTCCAATTCTTCTGGGCTGTATTTTGGTCTCTGTGTTAGAAGACACTGCATCTCAAAATTGCCATGAATTTAACACTATCTGTATCTATATATATGTAGAAAAATTGAAGAGAGTAAAATTGAAGAGAGTAAGAAAAGAACTAAAATGAAGCATAAAAGGATAAAAAATATAATTTTGAAAAAATACAAGTTAAAAAGCATCTATGAAATATACATTGATATAATAAACACCTAGTAGAAATGAGAAAATGGTAAAAAGTAAAAAAGAGAAAAAGCATAAGGAAAAAAAAGGAAAGGAGAATTTTATCTGAAAAATAAATATGTCATGAGGCAAAACCTGGAGCTCAATATATTATTTTGCCCTGGTGTTGGAGTTTTATAGTCTTGTGGAATCCATACGCTTGTTGTCCACCTGTTTGTCCAGACTGTCTTATCAGGGAGGGGCCTGCGACACTGTTTCTCAGGTAAACCTGCTTGGGAGATATTGCCCCACCCCCTGTCAAAAGGATGGGCTCAGTGGAAACTGGCATTCTTTGTGGATTTTGTTTCCTTGATGCTTTCGACGACTTCTCAGAGGATCAGAGCGAAAATGGCCACACCCAAACCTCTGGCCCAGAGCAGAAAGATCACACTCTGCCCTCTTTAATAAGCCCTCCCAGACAAACAGTCTCCACTTCTGTATGCCCCTCTAAAATCTGCAGCCTCCTGGTGTGCAGGCCCAAAGCTACTCTCTGAGGTAGTCCCAGGGGCCCAGGAGTGCCACTGCCCTTTGTGATTCTCAAACCGCAAGCAGCCACAGGCTCTCGCATGCACCTGAAGCTCCTGAATCAAGTCTGTGTGCCGCTCTAATGTCCTTTCCAGGGCACTAGGGCCCTGCGAGTTTTTGTTGGGTCAGGCACAGGTTCTGGACTTTTTCAGCCTGCTCAGGAAAAGAGCGATGATCAACTGGCCTGGTTTGCAGTTTATGGCCATCCAAGCTGAGCATCCCTTCTTGGGCTCACTGAGCATAACCTGCTTCCCGGCTCCACTGCTCAGGTACTCTACCAATTCAGGCACCCCCTTTCACTCTGTGGCTCCTTGTATCCCAAGACCACAATGCCCTACCTAGAATTCTTCCTTTTCATTTCCAGAGCCCCATTCAGAGTGGGATGTGTCTCACTAGAGCAGATTTCTAAGGGTTCTGATTTTGCATTCCAGTGATATATTTCTTTCCAGGAGCCAGCTTATGGAGGTTTCCTCCCCCTTCTGTTTATCTTCTGATATCTCCCCACAGATTCACAACTGCACATACTATATTGCAAAAAGCAGTGTTTTCCTTCTTGTAGAGATACAGATATATATTCTTACATCTCAGGATGATTTCGTGGGTATTCATAATGGTTTGAAAAATATCCAGCTAAATTCAGGGGACTAGGTGAAACTGTGTCCCCTACTCCTCCACCATCTTGCTTCCCTCCTCACCACATCTTCTTTATCCATTCATGTGTCCATGGACATCTGGGCTCTTTCCATATTTTGACTATTTTGAACATTGTTACTATAAACATTGTGGTGCATATGCCTCTTCAAATCACTATTTTTATATCCTTTGGGTAAAAACCTAGTAGTGCAAATGCTGGGTCTTAGGGTAGTTCTCTTTTCACATTTTTGAGGAGTCTCCATAATATTTTCCACAGTGGCTGAACCAATTTTCTTTACCACGAACAGTGTAAGAGGGTTCCCCTTTGTCTGTATATTCTCCAAAATCTATAGTTTCCTGAGTTGTTAATTTTAGCCATTTCAACCAGTGTGATGTGATATCTCATGGTGGTTTTGATTTGTATTTTTCTGAAATGAGTGATGTTGAGCATTTTTTCATCTGTCTGTTAGTCATTTGTATGTCTTCTTTGGAGAAATGTCTGTTCATATCTTCTGTCCATTTCTTGACTGAAGTTTTTGGGTTTATTTTTCTTGTTGAGTTCAATACGCTCTTTATAGATTTTGAATACTAGCCCTTTTTCTGATACATCGCTAATGACTATCTTCTCCTTTTCTGTAGGTTGCCTTTTAATTTTGTTGATTGTTTCCTTTGCTTTGCAAGAGTTTTTATCCTGATGAAGTCCCAATATTTCATTTTTGCCTTTGTCTCTCTTGCCTCTTCATACGTGTCTAGCAAGATGTTTGCAATGGCCAAGGTAAAAGAGGTTGTTGACTGTTTTCTCCTCTAGCATTTTGATGGATTTCTGTCTCATAGTTAGGTCTTTCATCCATTTTGAATTTATTTAAGTAAATGGTTAAAGCAAGTGATCCAGTTTTGTTTTTCTGTGTATGGCTGTCCAGTTTTCACCGCACCATTTGTGAAATGGTAAGACTGTCTTTTTCCATTGGATATATTCTTTCATGCCTTTCAAGATTAGTTGACCAAAGAGTTGAGAGTCCATTTCTGGGTTCTCTATTCTGTTCCATTGATCTCTGTGTCTGTTTTTGTGCCAGTAGCATACTGACCTGATGATTACAGCTGTGTAATACAGCTTACTCTCTGGAATCGTGAAGCCTCCAGCTTTGGTTTTCTTTTTCAATATCACTTTGGTTATTCGTGATCTTTTCTTGTTCCATATAAATTTTATATTTCTTTATTCTCTTTGAAAAGTACTGGTGTTAGTTTGATAGGGCTTGCACTGAAAGTGTCTATTACTTTGCAGAGTGTAGATTTTTTTTAAAGATTTTATTTATTTATTTATTTTAGAGAGAGAGAGAGAGAGAGAAACAGCATGAGAGGGGAGAGGGTCAGAGGGAGAAGCAGGCTCCCCGCTGAGCCGGGAGCCCGATGTGGGACTTGATCCCAGGACTCTGGGACCATGACCTGAGCCGAAGGCAGTTGCTTAACCAACTGAGCCACCCAGGCGCCCAAGTATAGATATTTTAACAACATTTGTTCTTCCATTCCATGAGCATGGGATGTTTTTCCATTTCTTGTATCTTCCTCATTTTTTTCATATGTGTTCTACGGTTTTCAGAGTACAGATCTTTAGCCTCTTTGGTTAGGTTTATTCCTAGGTATCTTATGGTTTTTGGTGTAATTGTAAATGGGATTGATTCCTTCATTTTTTTTTTCTGGTGCTTCATTGTTTGTGTATAGAAATGCAACAGACTTCTGTGCACTGATTTTTATATCCTGTGACATTGGTGAATTCCAGTATCATCCCTCGCAATTTTTTAGTGGAGTCTTTCAGGTTTTCTCCATAGAGTATTATGTCCTCTGCGAAGAGTGAAAGTTTGATTTCTTCTTTGTCGATTTGAATGTCTTTTATTCCTTCTTATTGTCTGATTGTTGAGGCTAGGACTTCCAGTATTACATTGAAAAACAGTGGTGAAGGCGGGCATCCTTGTCGTGTTCCTGACCTTGAGGGAAAAATTCTCAGTATTTCCACATTGAGGATCGTATTATCTGTGATTCTTTCATATATGTCCTTTATGATGGTGAGGTACATTCCCCCATCCCTATATTTTGTAGACTTTTTAAAAATTTTTATTTTATTATGTTACGTTAATCACCATACATTACATCATTAGGTTTTTTTTTTAAGATTTTATTTATTTGACAGAGAGAGACAGCGAGAGCAGGAACACAAGCAGGGGGAGTGGGAGAGGGAGAAGTAGGCCTTCCGCTGAGCAGGGAGCCCGATGTGGGACTTGATCCCAGGATCCCAGGATCATGACCTGAGCTGAAGGCAGACGCTTAACGACTGAGCCACCCAGGCGCCCACATCATTAGTTTTTGATGTGGTGTTCCATGATTCATTGTCTGTGTATAACACCCAGTAATCTATTCAATACATGTCCTCTTTAATACCCATCACCAGGCTAACCCATCCCCTCTAAAACCCTCAGTTTGTTTTTCAGAGTCCATAGTCTTTCATGGTTCGTCTCCCGCTCTGATTTCCCCCCCTTCATTTTTCCCTTCCTATAATCTTCTTTTACTTTTTAACATATAATGTACTAGTTGTATCAGAGGTACAGGTCTGTGATTCATCAGTCTTACACAATTCACAGCGCTCACCATAGCACATACCCTCCCCAATGTCTATCACCCAGTCACCCCACCCCTCCCACTCCCCACCACACCAGCAACCCTCAGTTTGTTTCCAGAGATTAAGAATTCCTCATATCAGTGATATCATATGATACATGTCTTTCTCTGATTGACTTATTTCACTTAGCATAATACCCTTCAGTTCCATCCACATTGTTGCAAACGGTAAGATTTCATTTTTTTTGATGGCTGCATAATATTCCATTGTGTATATATACCACATCTTCTTTATCCATTCATCTGTCGATGGACATCTTTCCATAGTTTGGCTATTTGGACATTGCTGCTATAAACATTGGGGTGCATGTGCCCCTTCGAATCCCTACATTTGTATCTTTGGGGTAAATACCCAGTAGTGCAATTGCTGGGTCAAGTGGTAGCTCTATTTTCAACTTTTTGAGGAACCTCCATACTGTTTTCCAGAGTGGCTGCACAGTTTATATTCCCACCAACAGTGTAGGAGGGTTCCCCTTTCTCTGCATTCTCGCCAACATTTGTCGTTTCCTGACTTGTTAATTTTAGCCATTTGACTGGTGTGAGGTGGTATCTTATTGAGGTTTTGATTTGGATTTCCCTGATGCTGAATGATGTTGAGCCCTTTTTCATGTGTTTGTTGGCCATTTGGATGTCTTTCTTGGAAAAATGTCTGTTCATGTCTTCTGCCCATTTCTTGATTGGATTATTTGTTCTTTGGGTGTTGAGTTTGGTAAGTTTTATATAGATTTTGGATACTAGCCCTTTATCTGTTTTGTCATTTGCAAATATCTTCTCCCATTCTGTTGGTTGTCTTTTGGTTTTGTTGGCTGTTTCCTTTGCTGTTGCAAAAGTTTTTATCTTGATAAAGTCCTAATAGTTCATTTTTGCCCTTGCTTCCCCTGCCTTTGGTGATGTTTCTAAGAAGAAGTTCCTGTGGCTGAGGTCGAAGAGGTTGATGCCTGTGTTCTCCTCTAAGATTTTGATGGACTCCTACTCACATTTAGGTCTTTCATCCATTTTGAGTCTATTTTTGTGTGTGGTGTAAGGAAAATGGTCCAGTTTAATTCTTCTGCGTGTGGTTGTCAAATTTTCCCAACACCATTTGTTGAAGAGACTGTCTTTTTTCCACTGGACATTCTTTCCTGCTTTGTCAAACATTAGTTGACCATAGATTTGAGGGTCCATTTCTGGGCTCTCTATTCTGTTCCATTAATCTATGTTTCTGTTTTTGTGCCAGTACCATACTGTCTTGATGATGACAGCTTTGTAATAGATCTTGAAGTCCGGAATTGTGATGCCACCAGCAGAAAGGACTGGCATAGTATATTCAGAGCACTAAATGAGAAAAATAGGCAGCCAAGAATACTATATACAGCTAGGCTCTCATTGAAATTAGGAGAGATAAAAAGCTTCCAGGACAAACAAAAACTAAACGAATTTGCAAACACCAAGCCAATAGTACAAGAAATATTGAAAGGGGTCCTCTAAGCAAAGAGAGAGCCTGAAAGTAACACAGACCAGAAAGGAACACAGACAATATACAGTAACAGTCACCTTACAGGCAATACAATGACACTAAATTCATATCTTTCAATAGTTACCATGAATGTAAATGGGTTGAATACCCCAATCAAAAGACACAGGGTATCAGATTGGATAAAAAAAGGAGACCTATCAACATGATGTCTGCACCAGACTCATTTTAGACCCAAAGACACCTCCAGATTGAAAGTGAGGGGGTGGAAAACTATTGACCATGCTAATGACATCAAAAGAAAGCTGGGGTGGCAATCCTTATATCACACAAATTAGATTTTAAACCAAAGACTGTAATAAGAGATGAGGAAGGGCCCTACATCCTACTTAAAGGGTCTATTGAATAAGAAGATCTAACAATTGTAAATATCTATGCCCCTAACATGGGAGCAGCCAATCATATAAGCCAATTAATAACAAAAGCAAAGAAACACATCAACAATTATACAATAATATTAGGGGACTTTAACACCCCTCTTGCTGTAATGGACAGATGATCTAAGCAAAAGATCAACAAGGAAATAAACGCTTTAAATGACACACTGGACCAAATGTACTTCACAGATATATTCAGAACATTCCATCCCAAAGCAACGGAGTACATATTCTTCTCTAGTGCCCATGGAACATTCTTCAGAATAAATCACATCCTAAGTCACAAATCAGGTCTCAACCAGTACCAAAAGATTGGGGTCATTGCCTCCGTATTTTTGGACCACAATGCTTTGAAACTAGAGCTCAATCACAAGAGGAAAGTCAGAAAGAACTCAAATACATAGAGGCTAAAGAGCATCCTAGTAAAAAATGAATGGGTCAACCAGGAAATTAAAGAAGTTTTAAAAAAATTCATGGAAACAAATGAAAATGCAAACACAACTGTTCAAAATCTTTGCGATGCAGCAAAGGCAGTCCTAAGAGGAAAGGATATAGCAATACAAGCCTTTCTCAAGAAACAAGAAATGTCTCAAATACACAACCTAACCCTACACCTAAAGGAGCTGGAGAAAGAAGAGCAAATAAGGCCTAAACCCAGCAGGAGAAGATAAATAATAAAGATCAGAGCAGAAATCAATGAAATAGAAACCAAAAGAACAGTAGAACAGATCAACGAAACTAGGAGCTGGTTGTTTGAAAGAATTAACAAGATCGATAAACCCCTGGCCAGACTTATCAAAAAGAAAAGAGAAATGACCCAAATAAATAAAATCAGGAATGAAAGAAGAGAGATCACAACCGACACCAAAGAGATATTTTGAAGAGTTTTAATCAGGAAAGAATGCTTATTTTGTCATATGCTTTTTCTGAATCATTTGAGAGGATCATATGGCTCTTATCCTTTCTTTTATCAATGTAGTGCATCACACTGATTGATTTGCAAATGTTGAACCGCACGTTCCGTCCAGGGATGAATCTTTACTTGGTTATTAATGTATTGTATCACATTGATTTATTTGTGGCTGTTGAACCAAACTTGCAGCCCAGGAATAAATCCCACTTGGTCGTGGTGAATAATCCTTTTATGTACTGTTGTTCCTACTATCTAGTATCTTGGTGAGAATTTTTGCATCCATGTTCATTACCAATATTGGTCTGTAATTCTCCTTTTTAGTGTGGTATTTTTCTGGTTTTGGTATCCAAGTAATGCTGGCCTCTTATAATGAGTTTGGAAGTTTTCCTTCCATTTCTATTTATAGAATTTCAGACGAATAGGTGTTAATTCATCTTTAAATGTTTGGTAAAATTCTCCTGGTAAGCCATCTGGTTCTGGACTCGTGTTTTAGGATAGTTTTGATTACTGATTCAATTTCTTTGCTGATTATAGGCCTGTTCAGATTTTCTATTTCTGCCTGTTTCAGTTTTGGTAGTTTATATGTATCTAGGAATTTATCCATTTCTTCCAGATTGCCTAATTTGTTGGCATATAATTGTTCATAATATTCTATTTGTATTTCAGTGGTGTTGGTTGTGATTGCTCCTCTTTCATTCATGATTTTAATTATTTGGTCCTTTCATTTTCTTTTTGAGAAGTCTGGTAGGATTTTATCAATCTTATTATTTCTTTCAAAGAACCAATTCATAGTTCCCTTGATCCTTTCTACTGGTTTTCTGATATCTATATCATTGATTTCTGCTATAATCTGTATTATTTTCCTTCTCCTGCTGGATTTAGGCTTTATTTGATGTTCTTTATCCAGCTATTTTAGATGTAATATTAGGTTGTGTTTTTGAGACGTTTCTTGCTTCTTGAGGAAGGCCTTTATTGTTATATAATTCCCTCTTAGGACCACCCTTGTTACATCCCCATGTGCTTGAACAGTTTTGTTTTAATTTTCATTTCCTTCCATGTATTTTTAAATTTTTTCTTTAATTTTTTCATTGACCGATTCATGCTTTAGTAGGATGTTCTTTAAACTCCATGTATTTTTGGAACTTCCTTTTTTTTTTTTTTTTAAGATTCATAGTGTCAGGTTCTGAAAATATTTATTGTATTACATCAATCTTTTTCTGCTGGTGAAACCTGGTTTGTAACTCAATATGTGAACTATTCTAGAGAATGTTCCATGTGCACTGAAGAAATATGTGTATTGTGCTAGTTTAGGATGGAATTCCCTGAATATATCTGTTAAGTCCACCTGGTCAAGTATGTCATTTAAATTCCATTTTTCCTTTTTGATGTTCTGGTTAGATGTGCCTATTGCTGTGAAGGGGGAAGTTAAGGTACCCTAATATTATTGTATCATTATCAATGAGTTTCTTTCACTTTGTTATTAATTGATTTATATTTGGCTGGTCCCATGTTATGGGCATAATTATTTGCAATTGTTAGAACTTCTGTTTGGATAGTCCCCTTTTATATGATGTAGTGTCCTTCTTCATCTCTTACAGTCTTCGGTTTAAAATCTAGTTTTTCTAATATAAGAATGGTTATTCTAGCTTTCTGTTGATTTCCATTAGCATGAAAAATTGTTCTCCACCTCCTCACTTTCAATTTGGAGGTGTCCTTTGGTCCAAAACCATTCTCTTCATTTTGGGAAAAGATGGCAGAGGAGTAGGAGACCCTATTCCAACTGGTCCCAGGAATTGAGCTGGATATCTACCAGACAGCCCTGAACACCCACGAAATCAACCTGAGATGTAAGAAGATAGATCTGGATTTCTACAAAAAGAATATCGCAAGCAGTTGGTTTCAAAGTATGAAGTGGGGAACCGTGATTCTGAGGGCACATATCCAAAGATAAATGGAAAAGGGAGGGAGCTGAAGTAATTGTATATTGCCGGTGAGCAATAGCCTCCCACACTGGGGCCAAGCACAGACTGGCAGATCAATAGTGGTGGGAAAGGATTTTCGGACAGGCCCCTGGACTGAAACCTGGAGTGGCGGGGCTATGCATGTGAACTGGGTGTGGCTGGCAGTTGTAGAAGCACAAAGAGCAGAGACATGTCTCTATGCCCCGACCTGGAGGCAACTACTGGGAACCCAACTGAGGGTTGCAAAACAGAAAACACTGCAGTTTATAGCAGCACAGACAGAAACAGAGATAGTGTTGCCTGGAGAGTTCACTGAAGAACAGACTGTGATCTCTCTGCTCTGAGGCACAGGGTTGAAAATGATCTCTTTGCTCTGACTCTTGGAGGAGATGTGGAAAGCCACAAGGGAAAGCCGCCTGAGAACAAAAGCCCCCAAAAACCAATTTTCACTGAGCCCATCAGCTGCAACAGGGGACAGGGCAACTCTGACCAAACAGGGTTGCCTGAGTAAACAACGTGGCAGGCCCCTCCCAGGGAAGACGGGCTGGGAGAACAAGAGGCCAAGAACCCTAAGGTCCTTAGAAAACAGGTGCATCTTGCTTGGGTGTGGTCAATAATTTGGACTCTGTACATTCCCTCAACCACCCCTCAACAGAATGACTAGGAGGAAGAACCCCCAAAATAGGAAAGACTCAGAGACTGTGACTTCTGCCACAGATTTACAAATGGATACAGATATAACCAAGATGTCGGAAATGGACTTCAGGGTAGAAATTGGGAAGACAATAGGTAGAATGTAGAAATCGATTAATGGCAACATAGAGTCTCTAAGGGCAGAAATGAAAGCTGAACTGGCAGAATTTAAAAATGGTATCAATGAGATCCAATCTAATCTAGATAATCTAACAGCTAGGGTAAGTGAGGCAGAAGAATGAATTAGTAATCTAGAAGACCAATTTATAGAAAAGAAGAAAAAACAGGAGGCCAGGGCAAAACAATTCAAAATCCATGAAAACAGAATCAGAGAAATAAGTGATACCATGAAACATTCCAATTTCAGAATCATTGGGATCCCTGAGGGGGTGGAGAGAGAGAGAGGACTAGAAGATATATTTGAGCAAATCTTAGCAGAGAAGTTCCCTAATCTGGGGAATGAAACAAACATATTTGTCCTAGAGGCAGAGAGGACCCCTTCAAAGATCAAGGAGAACAGGCCAACGCCCCAGAATTTAATAGTAAAACTCGCAAATCTTAGAAACAAGGAAACCATTTTAAGAGCAGTTATGGGAAAAGATTCCTTACGTACAGAGGGAGGAACATCTGAACAACGTCAGACCTATCCACGGAAACTTAGAAAACCAGAAAGGGCTGGCAAGACATTTTCAGGGTACTTAACGAGAAGAACATGCAGCCAAGAATACTTTATCTGGCAAGGCTGTCATTTAGAATGGATGGATAGATGTAGAGCTTCCATGACTGGCAGAAACTGAAAGAATATGTGACCACTAAGCTTGTCCTGCAAGAAATATTGAAGGGGGTTCGATAAAAGAGGAAAGACCCCAAGAGTAATATAGAACAGAAATGTACAGGTACAATCTATAGAAACAAGGACTTCACAGGCAACGTGATGACAATAAATTCATATCTTTCAATAATCATTCACAACATAAACAGTCTAAATGCTCCCATAAAATGCACAGGGTTGCAGATTGGATAAAAAGACAGGACCCATCCATATGCTATCTATAAGAGATTCCTTTTGAATATAAAGGTACATCCAGACTGAAAGTGAAGGGATGGAGATCCATCTTCCATGCCAACGGACCTCACAAAAAAGCTGGGGTAGCAATTCTTATTAGACAAATTAGATTTTAAGCTAAAGACTGTAGTTAGAGACACAGAAGGACACTATATCATTCTTAAAAGGTCTATCCAACAAAAAGATCTAACAGTTGTATATATCTACGCCTCCAACATGGGAGCAGCCAAATACGTAAGCTAACTGTCAACCAAAATAAGGAGTCATATTGATAATAATATGTTAATTATAGGACAGATCACCTAAGCAGAAAATCAACAAAGAAACAAGAGCTGTGAATGACACACTGGACCAGATGGACCTCTTTTAGATATGTACAGAACATTCCACCCTATGACAACAGAATACTCATTCTTCTCGAGCACACACGGAACATTCTCCAGAATAGACCACATCCTGTGTCACAAATCAGGTCTCAACTGATACCAAAAGACTGAGATTTTTCCATGCATATTCTCAGACCATAATGTTTTAAAACTAGAACTCAATCCCAAGAAAAAATTTGGCAGAAATTCAAACACTTGGAAGCTAAAGACCACTCTGCTCAAGAATGTTTGGGTCAACCAAGAAATCAAAGAAGAACTTAAACAATTCATGGAAACCAATGAGAACGAAAACACATCGGTCCAAAACCTATGGGATACTGCAATGGTGATCCTAAGCGGGAAATACATAGGCATTCAAGCCTCACTCAAAAAAATAGAAAAATCCCGAATTCACCAACTAACTCTACACCTTAAAGAACTAGAGAAAAAGCAACAAACAATGTCTAAGCCATGCATTAGAAAAGAAATAATTATGATTAGAGCAGAGATCAATGAATTAGAAACTGGAAACAGAGTAGAAAAGATCAATGAAACTACAAGCTGATTTGCTGAAAGACTTAAGATCCACAAACCACTGGCCAGACTTATCCTAAAGAAAAGAGAAAGGACCCAAAGTAATGAAATTATGAATGAAAGGGGAGATATCACGACTAACACCAAGGAAGTAGAAACAATTATTAGAAATTATTATCGGGGCGCCTGGGTGGCTCAGTTGGTTAAGCAACTGCCTTCGGCTCAGGTCATGATCCTGGAGTCCTGGGATCAAGTCCCACATCGGGCTCCCTGCTCAGTGGGGGGTCTGCTTCTCCCTCTGACCCTTCCCCTCTCATGCTCTCTGTCTCCCATTCTCTCAGATAAATAAATAAAATCTTAAAAAAAAAGAAATTATTATCAACAACTGTATGCCAATAAACTGAGCAACCTGGAAGAAATGAATGCCTTCCTGGAAGCATATAAAGTCCCAAGACTGCAACAGGAGGAACGTGACAACCTGAATAGCCCAATAACCAGTAAGGAGATTGAAGCAGTGATTGAAAACGTCCCAAAAAACAAGAGTCCAGGGCCTGATGGATTCCCTGGGGAATTCTACCAAACATTCAAAGAAGAAATAATACCTATTCTCCTGAAGCTGTTTCAAAAAATAGAAGCAGAGGGAAAGCTTCCAGACTCATTCTATGAGGCCAACATTACCTTAATCTGTAAACCAGGGAATAACCCCATCAAAAAGGAGAATTTCAGACCAATATCCCTGATGAATATGGATTCCAAAATCCTCAACAAAATCTTAGCTAATAAGATCCAACAGTACATGAAAAGGATCATCCACCACGACCAGGTGGGATTTATCCTCGGGTGGATCAACATTCGCAAATCAATCAACGTGATAGAACACATTAATAAGAGGAGAGAGAAGAATCATATGGTCCTCAATTGATACAGAAAAAGCATTTGACAAAATACAGCATCCTTTCCTTATTAAAACTCTTCAGTATATAGGGATAGAGGGAACATTCCTCAAGTTCATAAAATCCATCTATGATAACCCCACAGCGAATATCATCCTCAGTTGGGAAAAACTATTTTCCCCTAGAGCTTCAGCTCTCTATGATCAGTAAACTTGGTGTAAGTGAGTTGTATATGCCTGTCTTCTGAGGTAAGTGACTTTTGCCTTGATTCTTAGGTGGATTTGCCCTAGTGGAAATGCGCCTCCAGTGTGCAGGGAGGCAGGGCTTCATGTAAGCTGTTTGGGACTCCACTAGTTTGTGCTCTTCTGCTCCCCAAAGGCTTTTAGCACTGGTGGGCAGGATGAATATGGCAGCACCCTGCTCTCTAGCCCCAGAGCTGAAAATTCAGCCCCCCAGTCTTCAGTGAGTCCTCAGAGAAAGGCAATCAATCACTCTTCTCCCCACTTTCCATTAGAACTCTATGCTCACCTTGCGTATGTCCAAGCTTTTTTTTTTTTTTTTTTATCATTGACATGTGAATGAATTTCAAATCTCCAAATTCTAGGGAATCCTGCGTGCGGACCCATGCTATTCCTCTCAGGGAGGGTCCCTTCTTGCTTCTGCCTTTTGCTGGACCAGTCCCTGGATCATGGTCGCATGACCATGTAACAGTTCAAAGTTTATGGTAACAGTGCAGAAAGCCAGCAGTTCTCCCTGTACTCAGCTGGCTTCCACGCTGCAATGCCTAGGAATAATAAAACACTTAGGCACCAACCAGCCTTCTTGTGACCCAGGGGATCCTCAGATCATGTCACATTGGGATTCTGTTACACTTCTCCATCTGAGCACCTGTAAGCCAGGAACGTCCCCCAGTATAGCAGATTTCTAAAAGTTCCAATTATGGGAGGAGGGGGAAAGATTGCGGAGAAGTAGGGGACCCTATTTCAACTGGTCCCTGGAATTGAGCTGGATATCTATCCGACCAATCTGAGCACCCATGAAACCAGCCTGAGATGTAAGAAGATCTGGATCTCTACAAACAGAATATCGCAGGTGGTTGGTTTTGATGTACGAAGTGGGGAGCCATGATTCCACAGGAAGATATAGGAGGAAAAACAGCAGCGGGAGGGTGCCTGGCCATGGGGATCCTACACCGACGGTGAGCAAGAGCCTCGCGTGCTGTGGATAGGCATAGACTCACAGACCCGTAGCGGTGGGGAAAGGACTTTAGGGCACCCCCAGGGCGTAAACCTGGAGGGTTGGGGTCGTGCGCATGCAAAATAGGAGTGGCTGGCGATTTTAGAAGTTCAAAAGGCAGAGACATGCCCCGACCTGGAGGCAGGACTGAGTGCACTGTGGAGGGGCTAACAACCCAGGACACTGAAGTTTATAGTAACATGGACAGAAACAGAGATGGTGTGGCCTGGAGAGCTCACTGAAGAACAGACTGCAATCTCTCTGCTCTGAGGCAGAGGGCTGGAAACGGTCTTTTCTCCTCTGAATTGCAGAATAGACGCGGAAAGCTGCCAGAAAAAGCTGCTAGAGAACAAAAGCCCCGAAGACTGATTCCCCCTGAGCCCATCTCCCGCCACAGGGGGGCAGGGCAACTCCGGCCAAACAGGGTTGCCTGAGTAACAGCGCAGGAGGCCCCTTCACCAGAAGACAGGCTGGGAAAACAAGAGGCCAGCAACCCTAAGGTCCCAAGAAAACAGGTGCATCCTGCTTGGGTTCTGGTCAATAATTTGGACTCTAAACATTCCTTCAAACACCCATCCACAGAATGACTAGGAGGAGGAGCCCCCGAAACAGAAAAGACTCAGAGATCATGACTTATGCTACAGATTTACAAATGGATGCAGATATAACCAAGATGTCGGAGATGGAATTCAGGCTAGCAATTGTGAAGACAATGGCTAGAATGGAGAAATCAATGGCAACATAGAGTCTGTAAGGGCAGAAATAAAAGGTGAATTGGCAGAACTTAAAAATGCTATCAATGAGATCCAACCCAATCTAGATAATCTAACAGCTAGGGTAACTGAGGCAGAAGAACGAGCGACCTGGAAGACAATTTAATAGATAAAAAGGGAAAAGAGGAGGCCAAGGAAAAACAACTCAGAATCCATGAGAATAGAATCAGAGAAATAAGTGACACCATGAAGCATCCCAATGTCAGAATTATTGGAATCCTGGAGGGAGTAGAGAGAGAGAGAGGACTAAAAGATGTATTTGAGCAAATCGTAGCTGAGAACTTCCCTAATCTGGGGAATAAAACAAACATTCGAGTCCTAGAGGCAGAGAGGACCCCTCCTAAGATCAAGGAAAATAGCCAACACCCCGGTATGTAATAGTAAAACTCGCAAATCTTAGAACCAAGGAAACCATCTTAAGGGCAGTTAGGGGGAACACATTCCTTACGTACAGAGGGAGGAATCAGAATAACATCAGACCTATCCACAGAGACCTGGCAAGCCAGAAAGGCCTGGCAAGACATATTCAGGGTACTAAATGAGAAGAACATGCAGCCAAGAATACTTTATCCTGCAAGGTTTTCATTTAGAATAGATGGAGAGATGCAAGGCTTCCAAGACCGGCAGAAAATGAAAGAATATGTGACCACTAAGCCAGCCCTGCAAGAAATATTAATGGGGGTTCTCTAAAAGGAGGAAGACACCAAGAGTGATCTACAACAGAAATTTACAGGGATAATCTATAAAAACAACATCTTCACAGGCAACATGATGACAATTAATTCATATCATTCAATAATCACTCTCAACATGAATGGCCTAAACGCTCCCATAAAATGGCACAGGGTTGCAGATTGCATAAAAAGACAGGACCCATCCATATGCTGTCTACAAGAGACTCATTTTGAACCTAAAGATACATCAAGACTGAAAGTGAAGGGATGGAGATCCATCTTCCATGCCAGCGGACCTTAAAAGAAAGCTAGGGTAGCCATTCTTATATCAGACAAATTAGATTTTAAACTAAAGTCTGTAATAAGAGACACAGAAGGACACTATATCATTCTTAAAGGGTCTATCCAACAAGAAGATCTAACAATTGTAAATATCTTTGCCCCCAACATGGGAGCAGCCATCTACATAAGCCAACTGTTACCCAAAATAAAGAGTCATATTGATAACAATACGTTAATTATAAGAGACCTCAATACCCCACTCTCAGCAATGGACAGATCATCTAAGCAGAAAATCAACAAGGAAACAAGAGCTTTGAATGATACATTGGACCAGATAGACTTCAAGATATTTAGAGAACAGTCCATCTTAAAACAACAGAATACTCATTGTTCTCAAGTGCACATGGAACTTTCTCCAGAATAGACCACATACTGGGTCACAAATCAGGTCTCAACCAATAACAAAAGATTGAGATTATTCCCTGCATATTCTCAGACCACAATGCTCTAAAACTGGAACTCAATCACAAGAAAATATTTGGCAGGATTTCAAACACGTGGAAGCTAAAGACCACTCTGCTCAAGAATGTTTGGGTCAGCCAGGAAATCAAAGAAGAACTTAAACAATTCATGGAAATCAATGAGAACGAAAACACATCGGTCCAAAACCTATGGGATACTGCAAAGGCGGTCCTAAGGGGGAAATATACAGCCATCCTAGCCACACTCAAAAAAATAGAAAAATCCCGAATTCACCAACTAACTCTACACCTTAAAGAACTAGAGAAAAAGCAACAAGTGATGCCTAAACCACACATTAAAAGAGAAATAATTAAAATTAGAGCAGAAATCATTGAATTAGATACCAGAAACACAGTAGATCAGATCAACAAAACTAGAACTTGGTTCTTTGAAAGAATTAATAAGATTGATAAACCACTGGCCAGACTTATGCAAAAGAAAAGAGAAAGGACACAAATTAATAAAGTATGAATGAAAGGGGAGAGATCATGACTAATATGAAGGAAATAGAAACAATTATTAGAAATTATTATCAACAACTATATGCCAATAAACTGAGCAACCTGGATGAAATGGAGGCCTTCCTGGAAACCTATAAGCTGCCAAGACTGAAACAGGAAGAAAATGACAACCTGAATAGGCCAATATGCAGTAAGGCGATTGAAGCAGTGATCAAAAACCTCCCAAAAATCAAGAGGCCAGGGCCTTATTTGAATTAGAATTCCCTGGGGAATTCTACCAAACATTCAAAGAAGAAATATTACCTATTGTACTGAAGCTGTTTCAAAAAATAGAAACAGAAGGAAAACTTCCAAACTCATTCTATGAGGCCAGTATTATCTTCATCCCCAAACCAGGCAAAGACCCCATCAAAAAGGAGTATTTCAGACCAATATCCCTGATGAATATGGATTCCAAAATCCTCAACAAAATCCTAGCTTATAGGATCCAACAATACATTCAAAGGATCATCCCTCACGACCAAGTGGGATTTATCCCCGGGATGAAAGGTGTTTTAGCATTCACAAATCAATCAATGTGATAGAACACATTAGTAGGAGGAGGTAGAAGAACCATACGATCCTCTTAATTAATGCAGAAAAAGCATTTGACAAAATACAACATCCTTTCCTGATTAAAACTCTCCAGAGTATAGGGAAAGAGGGAACATTCCTCAATTTCATAAAGCCATCTATGAAAAACCCACAGCGAATATCATCCTCAGTTGGGAAAAACTGAGAGCCTTTCCCTTCAGATCAGGAACACTTCAAGGATGCCCACTCTCACCACTATTGTTCAACATAGTACTAGAAGTCCTAGCAACAGCAATCAGACAACAAAAAGAAATAAATTGCATTCAAATTGTCAAGGAAGAAGTCAAGCTCTCTCTTTTTGCCGATGACATGATACTTTATGTGGAAAACCCAAAAGACTCCACCCCCAAATTACTAGAACTCATCCAGCAATTCAGTAATGTGGCAGGATACGATATCAATACACAGAAATCAGTTGCTTTCTTATACACTAACAACTCAACTGTAGAAAGAGACATTAGAGAAACGATTCCATTTACAATAGCACCCAAATCCATAAGATACCTCGGAATAAACCTAACCAAAGAGGTAAAGGTATTCTAGGAACTACAAAACACTCATGAAAGAAATGGAAGAAGACACAAAAAGTTGGAAAAATATTCCATGCTTATGGATCCGATGAATAAACATTATTAAAATGTCTATGCTACCCAGAGCAATCTATACCTTCAGTGACATCCCAATCAAAATTCCAATGACCTTTTTCAAAGTGTTGGAACAAACAATCCTAAAATTTGTATGGAATCAGAAAAGACCCCGAATCACCAAGGATATGTTGAAAAAGAAAAACAAAGCTGGTAGCATCACGTTGCCCTGTTTCAAGGTATATTACAAAGCTGTAATCACCAAGACAGCATGGTATTGGCACAAAAACAGACATACAGACCAATGGAACAGAGTAGAGAGCCCACGTATGGACCCTCAACTCTATGGTCAAATAATCTTTGACAAAGCAGGAAAAAACACGCAATGGAAAAAAAACCAGTCTCTTCAATAAATGGTGCTGGGAAAATTGGATAGCCACAAGCAGAAGAATGAAACTCGACCATTCACAAAGATAAACTCAAAGTGGATGAAAGACCTCAATGTGAGACAGGAATCCATCCAAATCCTAGAGGAGAACATAGTCAGTAACCTCTTTGACATCGGCCACAGCAACTTCTTTCAAGATACATCTCCAAAAGCTAGTGAAACAAAAGCAAAAATGAACTTTTGGGACTTCATCAAGATCAAAAGCTTCTGCACAGCAAAGGAAACAATCAACAAAACAAAGAGGCAATGCACAATGGGACAAGATATTTGCAAATGACACTACAGATAAAGGGCTGGTATCCAAGATCTATAAAGAACTTCTCAAATTCAACACCCAAAAAACAAATAATCAAGTCAAAAAGTGGGCAGAAGAGATGAACAGACACATCTCTGAAGAAGACATAGAAATGGCTCACAGACACATGAAAAAATGTTCATTATCATTAGCCATCAGGGAAATCCAAATCAAAACCACATTGAGATACCACCTTACACCAGTTAGAATGGCAAAAATGGACAGGGCAAGAAACAACAAATGTTGGAGAGGTTGTGGAGAAAGGGGAACCCTCTTACACTGTTGGTGGGAATGCAAGTTGGTACAGCCACTTTGGAAAACAGTGTGGAGGTGCCTCAAAAATTTAACAATCGAGCTACCCTGTGACCCAGCAGTTGCACTCCTGGGTATTTACCCCAAAGACACAGATGTAGTGAAAAGAAGAGCCGTATGCACCCCAATGTTCATAGCAGCCATGTCCGCAATAGTCAAACTGTGGAAAAAGTCGAGATGCCTTTCAACAGATGAATGGATAAAGAAGATGTGGTCCATATATACAATGGAATATTACTCAGCCATCAGAAAAGATGAATCCCCAACTTTTACATCAACATGGATGGGACTGGAGGAGACTATGCTAAGTGAAATAAGTCAAGTAGAGAAAATCACTTATCATATGGTTTCACTTATTTGTGGAACATAAGGAATAGCATGGAGGACATTAGGAGAAGAAAGGGGAAAATGGGTGGGGGAATTGGAGGGAGAGATGAATCATGAGAGAGTATCGACTCTGAGAAAGAAACAGGGTTTTAGAGGGGCCGGCAGAGGGAGGATTGGTTAGTCCCGTGGTGGGTATTATGAAGGGCATGTACTGCATGGCGCTCTGGGTGTTATATGAAAATAATGGTTCGTGGATCACCACATCAAATACCAATGATGTATTGTACGGTGACTAACAAAACATAATAAAATTAAATATAAATAAAATAAAGTTCCAATTTTGCACTCCATTGCTTATAGTACTTTGTGTTAACCTCCTTACGCCAACTCCCTCTTTGACAGGTTATCCTCAGCTATATCACACCGGATTCAAGTGTCTTTACCTCCTGCCTTCCAAAAGTGTTCGGTTTTGTGCTTGAAGAGTTGTAGCATTTATTTTCTCAGACTCCAGTTGACTTCTCTGTCGTTCAGAATTTTTTTTTTAAGTCCTAGTTGTATTTTAGGGAGGAGACAAACTTAGTGTTCCTCTACTCCTCTGCCATCTTTCCTCCTCCTCCGTGATTTTTTTTCTTCTTGAGGTAGACCAGGTATTGCAATATATGTCCCTATTACAACTGCATTTGCACCAAAGGTTTGAAACTGTCATGTTTTCATTTTCATTTCCTTCCGTGTATATTTTAATGTCTCCTTTAATTTCCTGGTTATCTCATTCATTCTTTACTAGGATATATTTTAACTCTATGTATTTGTGGTCTTTCCAAATTTTTTCTCTTGGTTGACTTCAAGTTTCCTAGGATTGTGTTATGAAAAAATATATGGTATGGTCTCAATTTTTTGTACATGTTAAGGACTGATTTCTGACCCAGTATGTGATCTATTCTGGAGAATGTTCTTTTTGCACTGGAAAAGAATGTGTATTCTGCCAGTTTAGGATGAAATGTTCTGAATATATATATTAAGTCCATCTATTCCAGTGTGCCATTCATTGCCCTTTTTTTCCTTGTTTATTTTCTGCTTTGATGATCTGTCTATTGCTATAAGTGAGTGTTAAAGTATCCTACTACTATTGCATGATCATCAATGAGTTTTTTAGGTTTGCTATTAATTGAATCATATATTTGGGTGCCCACTAGTTGAAGGCATAAAGATTTACAATTTTTAGATCTCCTTTATCAACAAGCCCCTTAGTGTTGATATAATGTCCTTCATCTCTCGTTACATTCTTTGGTTTAAAATCTAGTTTTTCTGATGGAAGTATGGCTATTCCCGCTTTCTTTTGACATCTATTATAATGCTTTCCATCCCCTTTTGTTCAATCTGCATTTGTCTTTACGTCTATAATGAGTCTCTTGTAAGCAGCATATAGATGGGTCTTGGTTTTTTTTTTTTTTTTTAAATCCATTCTGACACCCTAGGTCTTTTGAGTGGAGCATTTAGTCCATTTACATTCAGAGTGATTATTGATATATATGAATTAATACCATTGTATTACTTGCTAATTCATTGTTTCTGGTGATGTTTCTCTTCTTTTCTAGTCTTTGCTGTTTTGGTCTTTCTTTCCCACTTAACGAGTCCCATTTTATATTTCCTGCAGGGTTGGTTTAGCAGTCACAAACTCGTTTAGTTTTTGTTGCTCTTGGAAAGTCTTTATCTCATTGTATTCTGAATGGCATCCTTACTGCATATAGTATTCTTGGCTGCAGATATTTCCCATTCAGCATGTCGAATACATTATGCCACTCTCTTCTGGCCTGCCACATTTTTGTGGACAGATTTGCTGCAAAACTGATTTTTCTTCTCATGTAAGTTAAGGAATTTTTTTCCCTTGTTGCTTTCAGGATTATTTCCTTGCCTGTGTATGTTGTGAATGTAAGTACGATATGTCTTGGTGTTGTCCGGCTTCTGTTGATTTTTTAAAAAGATTTTATTCATTTATTTGAGAGAGAGTGAGAGCATGAGTGGGGGAAGGGGTGGAGGGAAGGGAGAAGCAGACTCCCCGCTGAGCCAGGAGCCTGATGTTGGGCTCAAACCCAGACCCTGAGATCATAACCTGATCCAAAGTCAGACACTTAACCGACTGAGCCACCCTGGTACCCCTTTTGTTGATTTTGATGTGAGTTATTTGTGCCTCCTGGATCTGGATGTCTGTTTCCTTTCCCAGATTAGGGAAATTTTCAGTTATAATTTGCTGAAATAAACCTTTTTTCCCTTTTCCTCCTCTCTTTTGTCTTTTTTTTTCTGGGACTCCTATGAAACGAATGATGTTACACTTTAAGGATTAGCTGAGTTCTTTAAGTCTACATTCATGACCCAATACTATTCTTTCCCTCTTCTTTTCAGCTTCATTATTTTCCATAATTTTATCTTCTATATCATTAACTCATTCCTCTGCTTCATCCATCTCATTTTCATTGTATCCTGTTAGTTTTGCATTTCGGTTATAGCATTTTTTTTTTTAAATTTCAGACTGACTAGTTTTTAATTCTTTTGTCTCTGCAGTAAGGGATTCTCTAATGTCTTCTGTTCTTTTCTCAAGACCATCTAATATTCTTATGATTGTTTTATTTTTTTACTTTAATATTTTAAAGATTTTATTGATTTTGAGAGAGAGAGAGAGAGAGAGTGAGCATGAGCAGCTGTGGGAGGCAGAGGGAGAAGTATGCTCCTCGATGAGCAGGGAACCCAACATGGGACTTGATCCCAGGACCCTGGTATCATGATCTGAGCTGAAGGCAGACATGTAACCAATTAAGCCTCCTAGGTGCCCCATGATTGTTGTTTTAAATTATGGTTCCAATATCTTATTTATATCCATTTTTATTAAATCCCTGAGCATGATTTCTTCCTGTTCTTTCTTTGGGGGTGAATTCCTCCATCTTGTTATATTGTCTAAGTCTCTCTTTGTGTGTCTTTGTGTTAGGAAATGCTGTTATATTCCTGTTCCTGAGAGTATTGTCTATATTAAGAAAAGGTCCCAAACTGTCTTGGGTCTGGTGGGTCAGGACGTGTTTCAGAGTGTGCACTTTGCTGTTGTGTTTTCCTTCCCTTAGGTCATTTTTTTTGCAGAGTTTCTCCTCGCCTGCAGTGGGGAGTGTTTGGACCTTTTTCACAGTATGGCAAGTTTTGACTAGGTGTGTTTTGGTTTGCTTGTTAAAAGAAGGTAGATCCTATATCCACTAGAGCTCAAATTTTACAGTACTCTGTGATTGGTAGACTTTCTGTGTTGGGTGTGTTGTGCTGGTCTTCTGGGGGAGAGTCCTGCTGAGCTAGTTCCGAGGGGAACTTGCCCTAGTAAAGATGCACCTGCAGGGGCAGGGGGTGGGGCTTGGTGTAAGTAGTTCCAGCCTCCACTGGAGCTCCTGTGTTGCTCACTGATGTTGGTCAGTGCTGTTGGGTTGGTGGAAAATGGCATTGTCCTACTCTCTTTTCCCTGGAGTGCGGAATTCCCACACACCACTCTTCAAGAAGCCCTCACAGAAGTGCAAACAATATCCCCTCTTGTGTCCCTGCATTCTCTCGGATCCCTGCCTTCACTCTGTCTGTGTCTGAGCTGTCTGCAAGCCAGTCCTCGCAGTTCTCCTGTATTTCATCTCAGGCATGCAGCTGGGTTTCAAAACTTTAAATTTTAGGGACTAGCATGGTGCAGATCCTCACTGATCCTTGGGGAGGGTCTCACCATGTGGCCGGTTCTGTTTTGTCCCAGAAATGCAGTCATACATCCATGCAGTGGTTCAGTTTATGGTAAAGCAAAAGGTTGGCAGCAATGTTGGCTGTCTCTGTTCCTTTGCTAATGAACAGGGCAGTACATTGGCAGCTGCCATCACTTTTGTCCCTGGAGTGGCCCTGCCACCTTTCCCAAATGCACTCCAAGAAGGAGAGCTGTTCTTCTCCATGAAACCAAGGGGATCTACACACCACTCTGTCTGCTCCCGGGCCTCTACCCTCCTTCCCCACAGGAGCACCAGTAAAGTCCGCCAGGCACAACCCCAGTGATGGTGCAGACTTCTGAAACATCAGACTTTGAACTCCGCTGCTTATAAAGACTTGCTGTTCTCAGCCCCTCTCCTTTTCCTAGTCATTGGTTTTGGGGAAGTTTTCTTCTGAAATCCCCTGCATGAATATTACTGGCAGTTGGAGGAGGTAGGAGGTATGAAGCGGGGAGCTGTGATTCCAAGGGCAGATATCAGAAGATAAACAGAAGGGAAGGGAGCCTCTGGAATCCTGCACCACCGGAGGGCAAAAGCCTCCCACACTGGGGACCAGGCACAGACTCACAGACCAGTAGCAGCGGGGAAAAGACTTTAGGGCAGCCCCCCAGATTGAAACCTGGAGTGGTGGGGCCATGTGTGAGAACTGGGGGCAGCTGGTGGTTTGAGAAGCACAAAGGGCAGAGATGTGCCCAGATCTGGAAGCGAGGGCTGGGAGTGCTGCTCTGGGGTGCACAACCCAGGATGCTGTGGTTTTAGCAGTACAGACAGAAACGGAGAGAGTGTGGTCTGGAGAGCTTAGTGAAGAACAGACTGCAATCTCTCTGTTCTTTTTTTTTTTTTTAATTTTATTATGTTATGTTAGTCACCATACATTACATCATTAGTTTTTGATGTAGTAATCCACGATCCATTGTTTTAGTATAACACCCAGTGCTCCATGCAGTACGTGCCCTCCTTAATACCCATCACCGGGCTAACCAATCCCCCCTCACCCCTAAAACCCTGTTTGTTTCTCAGGTCCATAGTCGCTCATTGTTCATCTCTCCCTCCAATTCCCGCCGCCCATTTTTCCCTTCCTTCTCCTAATGTCTTCCATGTTATTCCTTATGTTCCACAAATAAGTGAAACCATATGATAATTACTTTCTCTGCTTGACATATTTCACTTAGCATATTCTCCTCCAGTCCCATCCATGTTGATGTAAAAGTTGGGTATTCATCCTTTCTGATGGCTGAGTAATATTCCATTGTATATATGGACCACATCTTCTTTATCCATTCATCTGTTGAAGGCCATCTCGGCTCTTTCCACAGTTTGGCTATTGTGGACATGGCTGCTACGAACTTTGGGGTGCATATGGCCCTTCTTTTCACTACATCTGTGTCTTTGGGGTAAATACCCAGTAGTGCAATTGCTGGGTCATAGGGTAGCTCTATTTTTAAACTTTTGAGGCACCTCCACAGTTTTCCAAAGTGGCTGTACCAAATGGCATTCCCACCAACAGTGTAAGAGGGTTCCCCTTTCTCCACAACCTCTCCAACATTTGTTGTTTCTTGCCCTGTCCATTTTTGCCTTTCTAACTGGTGTAAGGTGGTATCTCAGTGTGGTTTTGATTTGAATTTCCCTGATGGCTAATGATGATGAACATTTTTTCATCTGTTTGTTAGCCATTTCTATGTCTTCTTCAGAGAAGTGTCTGTTCATACCTTCTGACCACTTTTTGAATTGATAATTTGTTTTTTGGGTGTTGAGTTTGAGAAGTTCTTTATAGATCTTGGATACCAGCCCTTTATCCGTAGTGTCATTTGCAAATATCTTCTCCTATTCTGTGGGTTGCCTCTTTGTTTTGTTGACTGTTTCCTTTGCTGTGCAGAAGCTTTTGATCTGCATGAAGTCCCAAAAGTTCATTTTTGCTTTTGTTTCACTAGCTTTAGGAGATCTATCTTGAAAGAAGTTGCTGTTGGCGATGTCCAAGAGGTTACTGCCTATGTTCTGCTCTAGGACTTGGATGGATTCCTGTCTCACATTGAGGTCTTTCATCCACTTTGAGTTTATCTTTGTGAGTGGTGTTAGAGAATGGTCGAGTTTCATTCTTCTGCATGTGGATGTCCAATTTTCCCAGCACCATTTATTGAAGAGACTGTCTTTTTTCCATTGCATGTTTTTTCCTGCTTTGTCAAAGATTAGTTGACCATAGAGTTGAGGGTCCATATCTGGGTTCTCTATTCTGTTCCATTGGTCTGTATCTCTGTTTTTGTGCCAGTACTGTGCTGTCTTGGTGATCACAGCTTTGTAATATAGCTTGAAATTGGACAACGTGATGCCCCCAGCTTTGTTTTTCTTTTTCAACATCTCCTTGGTGATTCGGGGTCTTCTCTGATTCCATACAAATTTTAGGATTGTTTGTTCCAGCACTTTGAAAAATGTCATTGGAATTTTGATCGGGTTGGCATTGAAGGTAGACATTGCTCTGGGTAGCATAGACATTTTAACAATGTTTATTCTTCTCATCCATGAGCATGGAATATTTTTCCATCTTCTTGTGTCTTCTTCCATTTCTTTCATGAGTGTTTTGTAGTTCCTAGAGTATAGATCCTTTACCTCTTTGGTTAAGTTTATTCCGAGGTATCTTATGGTTTTCGGTGCTATTGTAAATGGAATAGTTTCTTTAATTTCTCTTTCTACAGTTGCGTTGTTAGTGTATAAGAAAGCAACTGATTTCTGTGTATTGATTTTGTGTCCTGCCACATTACTGAATTGTTGGATGAGTTCTATTAATTTGGGGGTGGAGTCTTTTGTGTTTTCCACATAAAGTATCATGTCGTCTGCGAAAAGAGAGAGTTTGACTTCTTCTTTGCCAATTTGAATACCTTTTATTTCTTTTTGTTGTCTGATTGCTGTTGCTAGGACTTCTAGTACTATGTTGAACAACAGTGGTGAGAGTGGGCACCCTTGACGTGTTCCTGATCTTAAGGGAAAGGCTCTCAGCTTTTCCCCATTAAGGAAGATATTCACTGTAAGTTTTCATAGATGGATTTTATGAGCTCGAGGAATGTTCCCTCTATCCCTATACTCTGGAGAGTTTTAATCAGGAAAGGATGTTGTATTTTGTCAAATGCTTTTTCTGCATCAATTGAGTGGACCATATGGTTCTTCTCCCTCCTCTTATTAATGTGGTCTATCACATTGATTGATTTGCAAATGTTGAACCACCCTTGCATCTCGGGTATAAATCCCACTTGGTCATGGTGGATGATCCTTTTAATGTATTGTTGGATCCTATTAGCTCGGATTTTGTTGAGGATTTTCGAATCCACATTCATCAGGGATATCGGCCTGAAATTCTCCTTTTTGTTGGGGTCTTTGCCTGGTTTGGGGATGAAGGTAATGCTGACCTCATAGAATGAGTTTGGATGTTTTCCTTCTGTTTCTATTTTTTGAAACTGCTTCAGTAAAACAGGTATTATTTCTTCTTTGAATGTTTGGTAGAATTCCCCAGGGAATCCATCAGGCCCTGGACTCTTGTTTTCTGGGAGGTTTTTGATCTCTGTTTCAATCTCATTACTGGCTATTCTATTTTTTGAAACAGCTTCAGTAGAATAGGTATTATTTCTTCTTTGAGTGTTTGGTAGAATTCCCCAGGGATTCCATCAGACCCTGGACTCTTGTTTTTTAGGAGGTTTTTGATCACTACTTCAATCTCCTTACTGGTTATTGGCCTATTCAGGTTGTCAGTTTCTTCCAGTTTCAGTCTTGGCAGCTTATAGGTTTCCAGGAAGGCCTCCATTTCATGCAGATTGCTCAGTTTATTGGCATATAGTTGCTGATAATAATTTCTAATAATTGTTTCTATTTCCTTGGTGTTAGTGGTGATCTCTCCCCTTTCATTCATCTTTTTATTAATTTGGGTCCTTTCTCTCTTCTTTGGATAAGTCTGGCCAGTGGCTTATCAATCTTATTAATTCTTTCAAACAACCAACTTCTAGTTTCATTGATCTGATCTACTGTGTTTCTGGTTTCTAATTATTGATTTCTGCTCTAATTTTAATTATTTCTCTTCTAATGCATGGCTTAGGCGTCGTTTGTTGCTTTTTCTCTAGTTGTTTAAGGTGTAGAGTTAGTTGGGGAATTCAGGATTTTTCTATTTTTTTGAGTGAGGCTTGGATGGCTATGTATTTCCCCCTTAGGACCGCCTTTGCAGTATCCCATAGGTTTTGGACCAATGTGTTTTCGTTCTCATTGATTTCCATGAATTGTTTAAGTTCTTCTTTGATTTCTTGGTTGACCCAAGCATTCTTGAGCAGTGTGGTTTTAGCTTCCAAGTGTTTGAATTTCTGCCCAATTTTTTCTTGTGTTTGAGTTCCAGTTTTAGAGCATTGTGGTCTGAGAATATGCAGGGAATAATCTCAGTCTTTTGGTATCGGTTGAGACCTAATTTGTGACCCAGTATATGGTCTATTCTGGAGAAAGTTCCATGTGCTCTCGAGAAGAATGAGTATTCTGTTGCTTTAGGGCGGAATGTTCTGTAAATATCTATGAGGTCCATCTGGTCCAATGTATCATTCAAACCTCTTGTTGCCTTGCTGATTTTCTGCTTAGATGATCCAGAGAACTGGAGCCCACCTGCTCCAGTGTGTCATTCAAAGCTCTTGTTTCCTTGTTGATTTTCTGCTTAGAGGATCTGTCCATTGCTGAGAGTAAAGCATTGAGGTCTCCTACAATTAACTTATTGTTATCAATATGACTCTTTATTTTGGTTAACAGTTGGCTTATATACATGGCTGCTCCCATGTTGGGGGCATAGATATTTACAATTGTTAGATCTTCTTGTTGGATAGACCCTTTAAGAATGATATAGTGTCCTTCTTTGTCTCTTATTACAGATTTTAGTTTACAATCTAATTTGTCTGATATAAGAATGGCTACCCCAGCTTTCTTTTGAGGTCTGCTGGCATGGAAGATGGATGTCCATCCCTTCATTTTCAGTCTGGAGGTATCTCTAGCTTCAAAATGAGTCTCTTGTAGACAGCATATGGATGGGTCCTGTCTTTTTATGCAACCTGCAACCCTGTGCCGTTTTATGGGAGCATTTAGGCCATTTACATTGAGAGTGATTATGGAGAGATATGAATTAATTGTCATCATGTTCCCTGTGAAGACGTTGTTTTTATAGATTGTCCCTGTACATTTCTGTTGTAGATCACTCTTGGGGTCTTTCTCCTTTTAGAGAACCCCCCTTAATATTTCTTGCAGGGCCGGCTTAGTGGTCACATATTCTTTCACCTTCTGCCGGTCGTGGAAGCTCTGCATCTCTCCATCCATTCTTAATGAAAGCCTTGCCAGATAAAGTATTCTTGGCTACATGTTCTTCTCATTTAGTACCCTGAATATGTCTTGCCAGGCCTTTCTGGCTTGCCAGGTCTCTGTGGATAGGTCTGACGTTATTCTGATGTTCCTCCCTCTGTACGTAAGGAATCTCTTCCCCCTAACTGCCCTTAAGATCGTTTCCTTGGTTCTGAGATTTGTGAGTTTTACTATTACATGCTGGGGTGTTGGCCTGTTTTCCTTGATCTTAGGAGGGGTCCTCTCTGCCTCTAGGACTCGAATGTTTGTTTTATTCCCCAGATTAGGGAAGTTCTCAGCTATGATTTGCTCAAAGACATCTAGCCCTTAATCTCTCCATTCCCTCCGGGATTCCAATTATTCTGACATTGGAACGCCTCATGGTGTCACTTATTTCTCTGATTCTATTTTCATGGATTCTGAGTTGTTTTTCCTTTGCCTCCTCTTTTCCCTTTTTATCTATTATATTGTCTTCCAGTTTGCTTATTCTCTCTTCTGTCTCAGTTACCCTAGCTGTTAGATTATCTTGATTGGACTGGATCTCATTGATAGCATTTTTCAGTTCTGCCAATTCACCTTTTATTTCTGCCCTTACAGACTCTATGTTGCCTTTAATTGATTTCTCCCTTCTAGCCATTGTCTTCACAATTGCTAGCTTGAATTCTATCTCCGACATCTTGGTTATATCTGCAACCATTTGTAAATCTGCAGCATAAGTCGTAATCTCTGAGTCTTTTCTGTTTTGGGGGCTCCTCCTCCTAGTCATTCTGTTTATGGGTGTTTGAGGGAATGTATAGAGTCCAAATTATTGACCAGAACCCAAGCAAGATGCACCTGTTTTCTTGGGATCTTGGGGTTGCTGGCCTCTTGTTTTCCCAGCCTGTCTTCTGCAGGAGAGGTCTGCCATGCTGTTACTCAGGCAACCTTGTTTGGGCGGAGTTGCCCTGCACCCCTGTGGCGGGGGATGGGCTCAGTGGGAATCAGTCTTTGGGGCTTTTGTTCTCTTGCACCTTTCCCTGGGGGCTTTCCCTGTCTTTTCCATGAGTCAGAGCAGAAGAGCCCGTTTGCAACCCTCTGCCTCAGAGCAGAGAGTCCTCAGTCTGTTCTTCAGTGAGCCCTCCAGGCCACACTGTCTCCATTTCTGTTCGTGCTGCTATAAACTGCAGCGTCCTGGGTTGTGTGCCCCTCCACAGTGCCTCCAGTCCTGCCTCCAGGTCGGGGCATGTCTCTGTCCTTTGTGCTCCTAAAACCACCAGCTGCTCCCAGTTCACGTGCCCGCTAATCCGCCGCTCGGGGTTCCCACCCTGGGGGTTGCAGTTCACCGGCTGTACACGGCGCACTGGGTTTTTGTCTCGGAGGCTGTAGTTCACGTGCGCGCGACCATCGCTCTGGGTTTCTGTCTGGGGGGCTGCGGTTCGTTTGTGCGTGACTCTGCTGGTTTGGTTTTTCACCCCAGGGGCTGCCCTAAAGTTCTTTCCTGATGCTACTGGTCTGCAAGTCTGTGCCCCATCCGCACTCACCGGCGGTGCAGGATCCCCACGTCCAGGCACCCTCCCACTGCCATTTTTCCTCCAATATCTGCCCACAGAATCATGGCTCTCTGCTTTGTACCTCAAAACCAACTGCCTGCAATATTCTGTTTGTAGAGATCCAGATCTTCTTACACCTCAGGCTGGTTTCTTGGGTGCTCAGAGTGGCCTGGTAGATATCCAGCTTAATTCCGGGCATCAGTTGAAATAGTGTCCCCTACTCCTCCACCATCTTTCTCCCCTCCTGCGATCTCTCTGTTCTGAGGCAGAGGGTTGGAAATAGTCACTTCTGCTCTGACTCTTGGAGGAAACACAGAAAGCTTCCAGGCTAAGCCACCAGAGAACAAATGCCCCCCAATACTGGGTTTCACTGAGCCCATCCCTACCTCTCACCGTGGGTATTGGAGCAGGCCCCTCCCCCAGAAGACAGATTAGAACAAGAGGCTGACAACCTTAAGGTCCCCCAAAACAGGTTATTCCAGCTTGGGTTGTGCTCAATAATTTGGACTCTAAACATTATATCAATGACCATTCAACAGAATGACTAAGAGGAGGAACACCCAACAGGAAAGACTCAGAGACTGTGACTTCTGCCACAGATTTACAAATGGATACAGATATAACCAAGATGTCAGAAATAGACTTCAGGGTAACAGTTATGAAGACAATAGCTAAAATGGAGAAATCAATTAATGGCAACATAGAGTCTCTAAGGGCAGAAATGAGAGCTGAAGTGGCAGAACTTAAAAATGCTATCAGTGAGATCCAATCTAATATAGATACTCTAACAGCTAGGGTAAATGAGGCAGAAGAACGAATTAGTGATCTAGAAGACAAAGTGATAGAAAAGAAGGAAACCGAGGAGGCCTGGAACAAACAGCTTAAAACCCATGAAAACATAATTATCGAAATAAGTGACACCATGAAACGTTCCTATGTCAGAATTATTGGAATCCCTGAGGGGATGGAGAGAGATAGAGGACTAGAAGACATATATGAGCAAGTCATAGCAGAGAACTTCCTGAGGAATGAAACAAACATTCATGTCCTAGAGGCAGAAAGGACCCCTCCCAAGATCAAGGAGATCAGACCAATGCCCCAGCATGTAATAGTAAAATTCGCAAATCTTAGAACTAAGGAAACCATCTTAAGGGCTGTTAGGGGGAAGATATAACTTACATACAGAGGGAAGAACATCAGAATAACACCAGACTTATCCACAGGGACCTGGCAGGCCAGAAAGGGCTGGTAAGACATATTCAGAGTACTAAATGAGAATATGCAGCCAAGAATATTTTATCCAGCAAGGTTGTCATTTAGAATGGATGGAGAGATGTAGAGCTTCCAGGACCAGCAGAAGGTGAAAGAATATGTGACCACTAAGCCGACCCAGTAAGGAATATTAAGGGGAGAATGACCCAAAGAGTGATATAGAACAGAAATTTACAGAGACAATCTATGGAAATGAGGACTTCACAGGTAACATGATGACAATAAATTCATATCTTTCAATAATCACTCTCAATGTTAACGGCCTAAATGCTCCCATAAAACGGCACAGGGTTGCAGATTGGATAAAAAGACAGGACCCATCCATATGCTGTCTACAAGAGACTCATTTTGAACCTAAAAATACATCCACACTGAAAGTGAAAGGATGGAGATCCATCTTCCATGCCAGCGGACATCAAAAGAAAGCTGGGGTAGCAATTTTTATATCAGAAAAATTAGATTTTAAGTTAAAGACTGTAGTTAGAGACACAGAAGGACACTATTTCATTCATATATTGTCTATCCAACAAGAAGATATAACAATTGTAAATATCTACGCTGCCAATATGGGAACAGCTAATTACATAAGCCAACTGTTCACCAAAATAAAGAGTCATATTCATAATAATATGTTCATTGTAAGAGACCTCAAAAATCCACTCTCAGGAATAGACAGATCATCTATAGAAAATCAATATAGGAAGAAGAGCTTTGAATGACACACTGGACCAGATGGACCTCATAGATATATACAGAATATTCCTTCCTAAAACAACAGAATACTCATTCTTCTCGAGCACACATGGAACTTTCTCCAGAATACACCACATACTGGGTCACAAATCAGGTCTCAACCGATACCAAAAGAGTATTCCCTGCATATTCTCAGACCACAATGCTTTGAAACTGGGACACAATTTCCTGAAAATTTTGGAAGAAATTCAAACACTTGGAACCTAAAGACCTTTCTGCTGAAGAATGTTTGGTCACCCAGGCTATCAAAGAACTCAAGCAACTCATGGAGACCAATGAGAACAAAAACATTGGGCCAAAACGTATGGGATACTGCAAAGGCAGTCCTAAGGGGGAAATACATAGCCATCCAAGCCTCACTCAAAAAAATAGAAAAATACCAAATTCACCAACTAACTTTACACCTTAAAGAACTAGAGAAAAAGCAACACATGTTGCCTAAGGCAGGCATTAGAAGAGAAATAATTAAAATTAGAGCAGAATTCAATGAATTAGAAACCAGAAACACAGTAGATCAGATCAGTGAAACTAGAAGTTGGTTCTTTGAAAGAATTAATAGGATCGATAAACCAGTGGCCAGGCTAATCCTAAAGAAAAGAGAAAGGACCCAAATTAATAAAATTATGAATGAATGGAGAGAGATCACAACTAACACCAAGGAAATAGAAACAATCATTAGAAATTTTTATCAATAACTATATGCCAATGAATTAAGCAACCTGGAAGAAATGGATGCCTACCTGGAAACCTATAAATTCCAAAGACTGAAACAGGAAGAAATTGACAACCTGAATAGGCCAATAACCAGTAACGAGATTGAAGCAGTGATCAAAAACCTCCCAAAAACCAAGAGTCCAGGGCCTGATGGATTCCCTGGGGAATACCACCAAACTTTCACAGAAGAAATAATACCTATTCTTCTGAAGTTGTTTCAAAAAATAGAAACAGAAGGATAGCTTCCAGACTCATTCTATGAGGTCAGCATTATCTTGATCCCCAAACCAGGTAAAGATCCCATTAAAAAGGAGAATTTCAGACTGATATCCCAGATGAATATGGATTCCAGAGTTCTCAGCAAGATCCTAGCTAATAGGATCCCACAGAATATTTAAAGGATTATCCACTATGACCATGGGGTATTTATCCCTGGGATGCAAGAGTGGTTCAACATTTGCAAATCAATCAATGTGATAGAACACATTAAGAGGAGACAGACGAACCATATGGTCTTCTCAAAGGATGCAGAAAAGGCTTTTGACAAAATACAGCATCCTTTCCTGATTAAAACTCTTCAGAGTATAAGGATAGAGGGAACATTCCTCAAGATCATAAAATCCATCTATGACAACCCCACAGCAAATATCATCCTCAATGGGGAAACGCTGAGAGCCTTTTCCTTAAAATCAGGAACACATCAAGGTTGCCTACTATCGCCACTATTGTTCAACATAGTTCTAGAAGTCCTAGTAACAGCAATCAGACAACAACAAAAAAAAATAAAAGGTATTCATATTGACAAAGAGGAAGTCAAACTCTCTCTCTTCACAGATGACATGATACTTTTTGTGGAAAATCCAAAAGCCTCCACCCCCAAATTACTAGATCTCATATAGCCATTTAGGAATGTGGCAGGATACAAAATCAATGCACAGAAATCTTTTCCTTTCTTATACACTAACAATATAACTTTAATAAGAGAAATTAAAGAATTGATTCCATTTACAATAGCACAAAAACCATAAGATACCTCAGAATAAACCTAACCAAAGAGGTAAAGGATCTATACTCTAGGAACTATGGAACACTCATGAAAGAAATGGAAGAAGACACAAAAAGATGGAAAAACAGTCCATGCTCATGGATTGGAAGAATCCATGGATTGTCTATGCTACCCAGAGCAATCTAGACCTTCAATGCCATCCCTATCAAAATTCCAATGACATTTTTCCAAGTGTTGGATCAAACAATCCTAAAATTTGTATGGAATCACAAAAGACCTTGATTCACCAAGGAAATTCTGAAAATGAAAAACAAAGCTGGGGCATCAGGTTGCCTGATTTCAATCTATATTACAAAGTTGTGATCTTGAAGACAGCATGGTACTGGCACAAAAACAGACACATAGACCAATGGATCAGAATAGATAGTCCAGATATGGACCCTTAACTCTATGGAACAACAATCTTCGACAATGCAGGAAAAAATATGCAATGGAAAAAGATAGTCTCTTCAATAAATGGTCGTGAGAACACTGCACAGGTATATACAGAAGAATGAAACTCAACCATTCTCTTACACCGTACAAAAACATAAACTCTAAATGGATGAAAGACTTCAATGTGAGACAAGAATCCATCAAAATCCTTGAGGAGAACATAGGCAGTAACCTCTTGGACATCGACCACAGCAACTTCTTTCAAGACATGTCTCCAAAGTCAAGGGAAACAAAAGGGAAAATGAACTTTTGGTACTTCATGAAGATAAAAAGCTTCTGCACAGCAAAGGAAACAGTCAACAAAACAAAGATGCAACCCACAGAATTGTAGAAGATATTTGCAAATGACACTACAGACAAAGGGCTGATATCCAAGTTATATAAAGATCTTCTCAAACTAAACACCCAAAAAACAATTAATCAAGTCATTAGTCATCAGGGAAATTCAAATGAAAACCACATTGAGATACCACTTTACACCAGTTAGAATGGCAAAAATTGACAAGATACAACAAATTTTGGAGAGGTTGTGGAGAAAGGGGAACCCTCTTACATTGTTGGTGGGAATGTATGTAGGTACAGTCAGTTTGGGAAACAGTGTGGAGACGCCTCAAAAAATTAAAAATAGAGCTACCCTATGACCCAGCAATTGCACTTCTGGGTATTTACCCTAGAGATGCAGATGTAGTGAAAAGAAGAGCCATATGTACTCCAATGTTCATAGTAGCAATGTCCACAATAACCAAACTGTGGAACGAGCCGAGATGCCCTTCAACGGACGAATGGATAAAGCTGATGTGGTTCATATATACATTGGAATATTATTCAGCCATCAGAAAGGATGAATACCAAACTTTGCATCATGATGGATGAGACTGGAGGAGATTATGCTAAGTGAAATAAGTCAAGCAGAGAACATCCATTATCATATCATTTCACGTATTTGTGGAACATAAGGAATAGCATGAGGATATTAGGAGAAGGAAGGGGAAAATGAAGGGGGGGGGAATTGGAGGGGGAAATGAACCATGATAGATCATGGACTTCGAGAACAAACAGGGTTTTAGAGGAAGGTGGGGTGGGGGGATGTGTTAGCCCTATTATGTGTATTAAGGAGGGCACGTATTGCATGGAGCACTGTGTGTTATATGTAAACAATGAATCATGGAACACTACATCAAAAACTAATGATGTACTGAATGGTGACTATCATAACATAATAAAAGAGACCAGTGTTTGTAAACTTAGGTAAAAGAGCATATGGGAATAGTTGTATGTTTAACTCAGTAAATTTACACTCTGTATAAAAAAAGGATATGTAAAACTTTGACAAACTGTCTTCCAAAGTAGTTGTATTATTTTGCAATCCAATCAGCAATGGGTGAAAATTATGTATTTCTGGTGAGGTTATCTGTTATGGTATTTGCTCCATTCTTAAATCAGGTTTTTTATTTTCCTGTTGATGAGTTTTAAGTGTTTTTGTGTATCTTGATAACAGATCTTTATCAAATATCTCATACAAATATTTTCTCCCAGTCTGTGGTTTGTTTCCTAATTTCTTTGATACTGCATTTCACAGCATGGAAATTTTTATTTTTAATGAAGTCCATCTAATCAATTATGTCTTTCATGGATTATGCCTTTTGTATTGTATTTAAAAAGTTATCACCACATTGCAAATCATCTAGGTGTTTTCCTATGTTATCTTCTTGTACTTTTATAGTTTTATGGTTTACCTTTATTTCTTTGACCCATTGGAGTTAATTTGTGTGAATACTGTAAGATCTCTGTGTTTATTTTTTTGTGGGTGGATATTCAGTTGTTCTAGCACCTTTTGTTGAAAAGAGTATTGTTGCTCCATTGTATTGTTTTTTTAAAAAATCAGTTGACTATATTTATAGGGTTTTTATTTCTGGGCTCTGTAATCTGTACCATTTATCTATTTGTCTGTTGTTTGACAAATGCCACCCTGTCTTGATTATTATAGTTTTATAGTAAGCCAGGAAGTTAGGTAGCATAAATCCTCCAACTTGTTTTTTTCAATAATGTGTTAGCTATTTGAGGTCTCTCTATTAAGCTCTCCATATAAACTTTAGAAGCATTTTGTAGATCTTCACAAAATAATTTATTGATATTTTGGTTGGAATTGTATTGAATTTATAGATAAAGTTGGGAAGAACAGACATCTTAAGAAATTTGAGTCTTCTAATTCATAAACATAGACTATATCTCCATTTTTTAAGTTTTTCTTTCATTTCTTTCACTAGAGTTTACTAGATTTCCTCATATAAAACTTGTACAAATTTCATTAGATTTACACTAATGTATTTCATTTGTGTGGTAATATAAATGGTTTAGTGCCTCTGCTAGTATATAGTTAAGTGGTAGATTTTTGTATATTAATATTGTATGCTGCAACCTTCCTTTAATTGCTTATTAGTTCCAAAAGTTGATTATTTTCAACTGTATACATAATTATATAATTTGTGATCAATAACACTTTTGTATCTTCCTATCCAATCTACAAATATATTTCAATTTCTTGCCTTACTGCATGAGAAAGTACTTCTCATAAGGTGTTGACAAGGAGTAGTGAGAAATAACACTTTTGCCTTGTAAGTGATCTTAGTGAGAAAACTTAAATTTTCTCACCATTAAGCATGATGCTAGCTGTAGTTGCTTTTTAACTATATAGCCATTATGATGCTGAGAAAGTTTCCCTGTATTCCTAGTTTATCAAGAATTGTTAACATGAATGGGTATTGGATTATATCAAATGCTTGTTCTGTGTATATTGATATGATCATGTAATTTTTCTTTAGTCTCTTGATGTCATGAATTGCATTACTTGATTACTGTATGCGAAGCCAGCCTTGTACACTTGGGATAATTCCTTCTTGGTTATCACATTTAATTGTTTTTATTTGACAGGCCTGGGAAGACGGCAGAACAGGAGGACCCTAAGTTCACCTCATCCCACATTTACAACTAGAATTCACTCACATCCAAGCAAATAAACTGGAGAGTGATTTGAAGACTGGCAGAGCAAACTCCACAGCTAAGGGTAGAGAATAAGCTGCTTCAGAGAAGTTAGGAAGGGCAGAAATGGTGTTTGGGAGCTTCTTGTAGGAGGGAGGGAGATGCAGTCCCAGAGGGAGGAAAGCAAGAATGAGCCCACAGGGGAAAATGCATCCTCATGACACCTGGACTTGAAAACCACAAGGGCTGAAATTTGTGAGTTTGTATCACCAGCAAGATGTGGAGCCTGTAGCTTTAAAAGTCAGTTGACTCTGTCTGGTTTTGGAATCAAAGTGATGTTAGCCTCGTAGAATGAGTTTGGAAGTTTTCTTTCCATTTCTATTTTTTGAAACAGCTTCAGAACAATAGGTATTACATTCTTCTTTAAATATTTGGTAGAATTCCATGGGAGGCCATCCGGCCCTGGACTTTTTTTTGGGGGGGGGGGGGGGATTTTCGATTAGTGATTCAATTTCATTGTTGATTATGGGCCTGTTCAGGTTTTCTATTTCTTCCTGTTTCCGTTTTGGTAGTTTATATGTTTCTAAGAATTAATCCATTTCTTCCATATTGCCTAATTTGTAGGTATATAATTGCTCATAATATTCTTTTACAATTGTTTGTATTTCTTTGGTGTTGGTTGTGAGGTCTCCTCTTTCATTCATGATTTTATTTATTTTGGTCCTTTCTCTTTTCTTTTTGATAAGTCTGGCTAGGGGTTTATCAATCTTATTAATTCTTTCAAAGAATCAGTTCCTAGTTTCGTTAATCTGTTCTGTTTTTTGAATTCTATATCATTGATTTCTGCTCTAATTTTTATTACTTATCTTCTTCTGCTGGACTTAAGCTTTATTTGCTCTTCTTTTTCCAGCTCCTTTAGGTGTAAGGTTAGGTTGTGTATTTGAGACTTTTCTTTTTTCTTGAGAAGGGCCAGTATTGCTATATACATCCCTCATAGGACCGCCAAAGACCCCATCAAAAAGGAGAGTTACAGACCAATACCCCTGATGAACATGGATGTAAAAATTCTCACCAAGATACTGGGTAATAGGATCCAACAGTACATTAAAAGGATTATTCACTATGACTAAGTGAGATTCATTCCTGTGCTTCAAGGATGGTTCAACATCTGGAAATCAAATAAACATGATACACCACATTAATAAAAGACAGGACAAGAACCATATAATCCTCTCAATTGATGCAGAAAAAGCATTTGACAAAATACAGCATCATTTATTGTTAAAAACTTTCCGTCATGTAGGGATAGAAGGGACGTACTTCAACATCATAAAAGTCATATATGAAAAACCCACAGTGAATATTATCCTCAACTAGGAAAAACTGACAGCTTTTCCCCTAAGGTAAGGAAGACAACAGGGATGTCCACTCACCACTGTTTTTCAATGTAGTACTGGAAGTCCTGGCATCAGCAATCAGACAACAAAAAGAAGTAAAAGACATCCAAATCAACAAAGAAGAAGTCAAAATTTCACTCTTCACAGTTTACATAATACTCTATGTAGGAATCCCACAAGACTCCACCAAAAAGAACTGATACAGGGATTTAGTAAAGCTGCAGGATATAAAATCAATGCATAGAAGTCAGTTGCATGACTATATACTAATAATGAAGAAGAAGAAAGAGAAATCAAAGAATCAATTTCATTTAAAATATCACCAAAACCCATAGGACGCCTAGGAATAAACCTAACCAAAGAGGTAAAGGACCTGTACTCTGAAAATTATAGAACACTTATGAAAGAAACTGAGGAAGACACAAGAAATGGAATAACATTCCATTCTCATGGATTGGAAGAAGAAATATTGTTAAAATGTCTATGCTACCCAAAGCAATCTACTCATTCAGTGCACACCCTTTCAAAATACCATCAACATTTTTCACAGAGCTGGAACAAACAATCCTAAAATTTGGATGGAATCAGAAAAGACCCTGAATACCCAGAGGATGTTGAAAAAGAAAACCAAAGCTGGAGGCATCATAATTCCAGACTTCAAACTATATTACAAAGCTGTATTCTTCAAGACAGTATGGTACTGGCACAAAAAACAGATACACATATCAATGGAACAATCTAGAGAACCCAGAAAGAGACCTTCAACTCTATGGTCAACTAATGTTCCACAAAGCAGGACAGAATATCCATTGGAAAAAAGACAGTCTCTTTAGCAAATTGTTTTGGAAAATTGGACAGCCACATGCAGGAGAATGAAACTGGACCACTTTATTGCAGCATACACAAAAATAAACTCAACATGAATGTAAGACCTAAATGTGAGACAGGAATCCTTCAGAATCTTAGAGGAGAATATAGGGTGCAACCTCTTTGATCACTGTCACAGCAACTTCTTGCTAGACATGTCTACAGAGGCAATGGAAACAAAAGCAAAAATGAACTATTGGAACTTCATCAGGATAAAAAGCTTTTGCATAGCGAAGGAAACAATCAACAAAATGAAAAGACAAGCTATGGAATGGGAGAAGATATTTGCAAATGACATATCAAATAAAGGGTTAGTATCCAAAATATATAATGAAATTAGCAAATTGAAAACCAAAAAACCTCCCAAAATCCAGTCAAGAAATGGGCAAAATCATGAACAGAAATTTCTGCAAGAAGGTATACAAATGGCTAATGGGCACATGAAAAAATGCTCAACATCATTGGGCATCATTGAAATACAAATCAAAACCACAAAGAGATACCACCACACACCAGTCAGAATGGCTAAAATGAACAACTCAGGAAACAACAGATGTTGGTGAGGATGCAGACTAAGGGAAACACTCTTACACTGTTGTTGGGAATGCAAACTGGTGAAGCCACTCTGGAAAAAAAATATGGAGTTTCCTCAGAAAGGTAAAGATACAGCTACCCTACAACCCAGCAACTACACTAATAGGTATTTATCCAAAGGATACAAATATAATGATTTGAAGGGGCACATGCACCTCAGTGTTTATAGCAGCAATGTCCACAATAGCCAAAATATGGAAAGAGCTGAGATGTCGTCCATCGACATATGAATGGATAAAGAAGTTGTGGTATATATATATATATATACACACACACAATGGAATATTAGTCATCAAAAAGAATGAAATATTGCCATTTGCAATGACGTGGATGGAACTAGAGGGTATTATGCTAAACGGAATAAGTCAGTCAGAGAAAGAAAAATATCATATTATTTCACTCATGTGAATTTAAGAAACAAAAGAGATCAACATAGAGGAAGGGAAGGAAAAATGAAATAAAGTAAAAACAGAGAGGGAGGCAAACCATAAGAGAGTCTTAACTATACGAAACAAACTGAAGTTTGCTGGAGGGGAGGTGGGTGGGTGATGAGGTAAATTGGTGATGGGCATTAAGGAGGGCACTTGATGTAGTGAGCACTGAGTGTTATATGCAACTGATGAATCACTAAATTCTACCCCAGAAACTAATAATTGAATTTAATTATATTTTTAAAAGAATACTTTGTCATGCAAGGCTGCCATTCAAAATAGAAGGAGACATAAAGAGTTTCACAGACAAACAACAACTAAAGTAGTTCATGACCATTAAACCATCCCTGAAATGAATATTAAAGTGGGCTCTTTGAGTGGAATGAAATTTCAAAAGTGACAAAGAAAGGACAGGAACAGAGAAAATCACCATAAACAGTGCCAAAACATGTAATAAAATGACATTAAATACTTATCAATAATTATTCTGAATGTAAATGGACTAAATGATCCAATCAAAAGACATAGGTTATCAGAATGGATTTTTAAAAAAAGAATAACAGCAACAACAACAACAAAGAACAAGGCCCATCTATATGCTGCCCATAGCAGGCTCATTTTAATCCTAAAGACACCTGGACATTTAAAATGAAGGGATGGAGAAACATTTATCATGCAAAAGGACATTAAAAGAAAGCCAGAGTAGCAATATTTATATCAGACAACTTAGATTATTTATTTATTTATTTATTTATTTATTTATTTATTTATTATTATGTTCAATTAGCCAGTATATGGTACATCATTAGGACAACTTAGATTTTAAACCAAAGACTGTAACAAGAGGTGAAGAAGTTCATTATATTATAATAAAGGGGACTGTCCACCATGAAGATCTAGAAGTTGAAAATATCTATGTCCCCAACATGAGAGTACCCAAATATGTAAAACAATTAATAGGAAACATTAAGAAACTTACTGATAATAATACAATAATATTAGGGGACTTTAACACCCACTTTACATCGATGCACTGGTCATCTAAACAGCAATCAACAAAGAAACAATGGCTTTGAATGACACACTGTACAAAATGGACTTCACAGATAGATTCAGAACATTTCATCCCAAAGCAATAGAGTACACATTCTTTTAAAGTACACATTGGACATTCTCCAGAAGAAATCACATACTGGGTTGCAAATCAGGTCTCAACAAATACAAAAAGATTGAGATCATACCAGGTATATTTTCTGGCCAAAATGTTGTGAAACTTGAGGTCAACCACAAGAAAAATTTGGAAAGATCACAAATACATGGAAGTTAAACAACACGCTACTAAACAATGAATGGATCAAGCAGGAAATCAAGAATAAATTTTAAAAATACATGGAAAGAAATGAAAATGAAAACATGACTGTCCAAAACTTTTGGGATGCAGCAAAAGCAGTCAGAAGAGGGAACTACATAGCAATACAAGCCTGCATCAAGAGGCAAGAAAAATCTCAAGTAAACATGCTAACTTTACAAATTAAGGAGCTAGAAAAAGTACAAAAAATAATCCTAAAGCCATCACAAGAAGAGAAATAATAAAGATTAGAGCAGAAAGAAATGATGTAGAAACAAACAAAAACAAACAAAGAAAAAAAAAAAAAACAAACCATAGAATTGATCAATGAAACCAGGAGCTGGTTCTTTGAAAAAATTAATAAAATTGATAAATCCCTTGCCAGACTTATCAAAAAGAGAGAGAGAGAGAGAAAGGACCCAAAGGAATAAAATTACAAATGAAAGAGGAGAAATAAGAACCAACACCACAGAAATACAAACAAATATAAGAGAATATTATGAAAACTTATGCCAACAAATTAGAAAAACTGGAAGAAATGGATAAATTTCTAGAAACATATAAATTACCAAAACTGAAACAGGCAGAAATAGAAAACTTGAGCAAATTCATAAACACCAAAGAAATTGAATCAGTATTCAAAAATCTCCCAACAAACAAAACCCAGGGCAGCTGGCTTCACAGGGGAATTCTACCAAATATTTAAAGAAGAGTTAATACTTACTCTTCTCAAACTAGTCCAAAAATAGTATGGGGAGGAAAAGTCTAAACTCATTCTATGAGGGCAGCATTACTTTGATTCCAAGACCAGAAAATGATTCCAGTAAAAAAGAGAATTGCTGGCCAATATCTCTGAAGAACATGGATGCAAAAATTCTCAACAAAACCCTAGCAAACCAAATCCAACAGTACACTAAAAGAATCCTTCACCAGGATGAAGTAGGATGTATTCCTGGGCTACAAGTGTGGTTCAATATTCACAAATCAATCCATGTGACACACCACATTAAAAAAAAAAGAAAAGAAAGAAAGAATAAGAGCCATATAATCCTTTCAGTAGATTCAGAAAAAACATTTGACAAAAGACAACATACATTTAGGATAAAAACCTTCAACCAAGTAGGATAGAGGGAACATACCTCAACATCATAAAGGCCATATACAAAAAACCCACAGCTAATATCATCCTCAATGGGAAAAAACTGAGTGCATTTCTTCTATGGTCAGGAAGAAAATAGGGATGCCCCCACTCAGTACTGTTATTTAACATAGTACTGCAAGTCCTAGTCATGGTAATCAGATAACAAAAATAAATAAATGCCATCCAAATTGTCAAGGAAGAAGTCAAACATTCACAATTTGCAGGTGACATGATAATCCATATAGAAAACTGGAAACACCACCACGAAATTGCTAGAACTGGTACATGAATTCAGTAAAGTTGCAGGATACAAAATCAATGTACAGATACCTATTGCATTTCAAAAAAAATTAAAGAAATCTATTGCATTTCTACACAGCAATAGTGAAGCAGTAGAAAGGGAAATCAAGGAACTGACCTCATTTACAACTGCACCCAAACCAAGGAGATGCCTAGGAATAAACCTAACCAAAGAGGTGAAAAATCTGTACTTTGAAAACTATAAAACAGTGATGAAAGAAATTGAGATGACACAAAGAATTGGAAAAAACCCCCACATTCCATGCTCATGGATTGGAATAACAAATATTGTTAAAGAGGCTAAATTACCCAAAGTAATCTGCACATTTAATGCAAACCCTATCAAAATACCACCAGCAATTTCTACATAGGTTGAACAAACAAACCTAAACATACTATGGAACCACAGATGAACCCAAATAGCCAAAGCAATCTTGAAAAAGAAATGCAAAGCTGGAGATAGCATAATTCTGGACTTCAAGTTATTTTTCAAAGCTGTAGTAATCGAAAGAGTATGGTATTGGAACAAAAGTAGATGAATAGATCAATGCAACAAAATAGAATATCCAGACATAAATCCACAATTATCTGGTCAATATATTTTGACAAAGCAGGAAAGAATATAAAATGGGGGGAAAAGTCTTTTAAATAAATGGTTTTTGGAAAACTGAACAGCAACATGCAAAAGAAAGAAACTGGACCACTTTCTTACATTATACAAAAGAAATTCAAAATGGATTATAGACCTAAATATGAGATCCCAAACCATAAACATTCTATAACAGAACACAGGCAGTAAGTTCTTTGTCATTAGCAGTAACAATTTTTTTCTAGACGTGTCTCTTGTGGCAAGGGAAGCAAAAGCAAAACAACAACAACAACAACAACAACAACAAACAAACAAAAAAAACATTGGGACTTCATCAAAATAAAAAGCTTCTTTAGAGCAAAGGAAACAATCAAGAAAACTAAAGGACAACTTACAGAGTAGAAGATATTTGCAAATGACATATTTATTAAAGGTTTAGTATCCAAAATATATGAAGAACTTATAAATCTCAACACCCAGAAAATGGATAATCATGCTAAGTGAAACGCTAAGTGAAATAAGTCAGAGAAATACAAATATCATATATTTTCACTTATATGTGGAATTTAAGAAGCAAAACAAAGAAGCAAAGGAAAAAATAGTCAAAGCAAGAAACACTTTTATTTTTTTAAGTTTTAAAAAGATTTTATTTATTTATTTGACAGAGCGCACAAGTAGGCAGAGTGGCAGGCAGAGGGAGAGGGAGAAGCAGGCTCCCTGGTGAGCAGGGAGCCCAACTCAGGGCTTGATCCCAGGACCCTGGGATAATGACCTGAGCCGAAGGCAGATGCTTAACGACTGAGCCACCCAGGCGCCCAAGAAACACTTTTAATTATAGAGAAAAATCTGATGGTTACCAGAGGGGATGGGGTGGGGGAATGGGTTAAATCAGTGATGAAAATTTAAGATTGCCTTTGTTGTGATTAGTACAAGGTGATGTATAAAGCTGTTGAAGTAATATATTGTACATCTGAAACTATATGCCACTGTATGTTAACAAACTTGAATTAAAATAAAAAAATTAAACAACAAACACACAGACCCAAACCAGGAAGATATATACACCCTAATGTTTATTACAGCATTATTTACAATTGCCATGATATGGAAACACCCTAAGTGTCCATCAATAGATGAATGAATAAGGAAAATATTTCACAGTCATAAAAAGGATGAGATTATACCATTTCAGACAACATGGACGGACCTAGAGAGTATTATGATATGTGAAATAATTCTGACTGAGAAAGATATAACACATGCTTCCATGCATAAGTCAAATCTAAAATAAAAACAACAAAGGAATAATCCTCCTCCCCAAAAAAGCAGAATTAGACCTATATATATGGAGAACAAATGGATGGTTGTGTGAGAGAAGAGAGGTGGGGGATTGGGCTAAAGGGATGAAGGTGAGTAGGAGATACAGGATTCCAGCTATGGTTTGAATAATTTATGGGATAAAAGGCACAGCATACTTAATATAGTCAATTATAATGTAAAATTGATGTAACAGAACAGATGATAGTTACACTTATGGTGAAAATTGCATAATGTATAAACTTGTCAAATCACAAAATTGTCCACCTAAAACTAATGTAACATTGTGTGTCAAGTATACTAAAAACAAACAAAAACATTAAAAAGATACTTCTTAAGGAGGGCACGTGTTGTGATGAGCACTGGGTGTTATACGCAACTAATGAATTATTGAACACTACATCAAAAACTAATGGGGCGCCTGGGTGGCTCAGTTGGTTAAGCGACTGCCTTCGGCTCAGGTCATGATCCTGGAGTCCCGGGATCGAGTCCCGCATCGGGCTCCCTGCTCGGCAGGGAGTCTGCTTCTCCCTCTGACCCTCCCCCTCTCATGCTCTCTCTCTCTCTCTCATTCTCGCTCTCAAATAAATAAATAAAATCTTAAAAAAAAACCAACAACTAATGATGTACTGTATGGTGGCTAACTTATAAAAAAAAAGATACCGCTAAAACTTTTGTACATTCACAGTCCAATTCTTCTAAATCGTTGTTGCACTTCCAGGTTGCCTATTTTTTTAATTTAAAAAATTTTAAATTCAAATTCAATTTAATTAACATATACTGTATTATTAGTTTCAGAGGTAGAATTCAGTGATTCATCAGTTGCATACAACACCCAGTGCTCATTATTTCAAGTGCCCTCCTTAATGCCCATCGCCCAATTACCCCATCCACTCACCGACCTCCCCTCCAGCAAGTTTGTTTCATATAGTTAAGAGTCTCTTATGGCTTGCCTCCCTGTTTCCTCTTATTTTACTTTTCCTTCCTTTCCCCTATGTTCATCTGTTTTGTTTCTTAAATTCCACATATGAGTGAAATCATATGATATTTATCTTTCTCTGACTGACTTATTTTACTTAGCATAATAACCTCTAGTTTCATCCACATCATTGCAAATGGCAAGATTTCATTCTTTTTGAAACTGAGTAATATTCCATTGTGTGTGTGGAGATTATATATATATGTATATATATATATACCTACCTCACATCTTCTTTATCCATTCATATGTCGATGGACATCTGGGCACTTTTCATATTTTGACTATTGTGGATGCTCTGCTGCTATAAACATTGGAGTGCACGTGAGTTTCTCCATCTCATCATTATGTCCAGAAAAGAATAGAAGAAAGAGAAAAGACAAAAATAACAACACCACCAGAAAGGAAAGAAACAAAACAAACCAGAGGAAAACAAAAACAAAACAAAATAAGAAAAAAAATTAACCAAAAAGTAGAACAGAACAAAACACTAAAATAGAACCTGGGTGTATTTTGGTCTGTTAAAAGAAACTTGACCCCAAAATAGGAAAGAAAGAAAAAAAATATATATATATATATACAAAAATAAAATAAAATATAATGAAATGAAACCAAAAATAAAAAATATACATAAGTAATATATATAAATAAAAATTTAAAAACTGAAAAAAAGAATTGAAAAAATAAAACAGAAAGTCTAAAGAATAATTTTTTAAAAAAAACCAAAAATGCTATATACTTTTTCCCCAAGAGTTGAAGTTTTGCAGTTCTCTATGATTAGTAAACATGGGGCTAGCTAGTTGTTCCTGCTGGCCTTCTGGGTGAGGGGTTGATTCTTAGGTGTCCTTGCTCTGGTGGAATTATGTCTCCTTTGCCAGGGGCCGGGCTCAGTTAAGTGGCTCCAGATTCCTCTATGTGGTGCTGTTTTGCTCCCTGAAGGCTTTCAGCACTGGTGGGGGTTGAAAATGGTGGCGTTCAGCTCTCTAGCCCCAGAGATGAAAGTTCCCACTGCCCACTCTTCAGTGAATCCTCACAGAAAAGCAGTCATTCACTCTTGTCTCCTCTGAACTCTGTGTTCACCCAGCCTGTTACCAAGCATTTTTATTTCAGGCATGAAACTCAGTTTCAAGTCTCCAAACTTTATGGACTCCTACAGTGTGGACCAGAACAGTTCTTCTCAGGGGAGGGGGGTGGTCTCCCTGTACTTCTGCCTTTTGCTGGGCCCCTGCCCAGGTAGCTGTCTGGGGACTGTGCAGTAGTTCGCAGTTTATGGCAACACTGAGCAGAAAGCCGGCACCTAGACTCGCTGATTTCAGCTGGCTTCCCCTCTCCTATGCCTGGGAACTCTGCCTCACTCAGGCACCCCCATTCTTCTTGTAACCCTGGGGATCCTGAAACCACACTTTCCCATATGGGATTCCATCCCACTTTGCCACCTGAGCACCTTTAAGCCAGGGACAACCCCCACTGTGACAGACTTCTAAAAGTTTTGATTTTGTGCTCCACTGCTTACAATACTTTGCCGTAGCCTCCTTAAGCAGGTTCCCTCCCTTCCACCATATCTTCCCTCATTGCCGTGGATTCACATCTCTGTACTTCCTACCATCCAAAGAGTGGTCACTTTTCTATTTGTAGAATTGCAGCAATTCTTTTCTCAGATCTCTGATTGATTTCCCAGGTGTTCAGAATAATTTGATAACTATCTAGCTGAATTCAGGCACAAAACAAAATTAGGCTTTCCTACTCTGCTATCTTAACTCCTCTAGACCACAAATCTGTTTTTAAAGTAATCTTTATTTTATGGATAAACATTAGCATGTCAAAATGTGCCAGTGGGACCATGCCCTCTTAAAAGTGTCAGTAGACCTTTAGGTACAAAGACTTCCATTTCTCTTAACTCTGGAAGATGGAACTAAAAGAAACAAGGCAGATGCAAATGAAATGCTCAGATTTCTACTCAGATCAAGTTCCTTTGATGATCTATTATTTGTCCTGAAAACCTGTGGCCCAAAACATAAGAAAGAGAAAACAGAATGTAAGCTCAAGTGACCAATTTTTAAAAAAAAGATTTTATTTATTTCCTTGAGAGAGAGAGAAGCAAGGGGAGTGGTGGAGGGAGACAGAGAAGCAGGGTCCCCATTGAGCAGGCAGTCCAATGCAGGACTAGATCCCAGGACCCTGGAATAATGACCTGAGCCAAAGGCAGATGCTTAATCACCTGAGCCACCCAGGTGCCTCAAGTGACCAAATTTTATAGTAAAAATTCACCCCAAAGATTTTACATTGTCTGTGTTTGAAACACAGATTAAGATAATGATTTCCAAAATAAGTAACATTTTTCCCCCCCAAAAAGCTCCATGATCCAATCCACTGAAATATTACATCCCTTAGGCTGGGGCTCTGATTATTCAAGGTGTTCAGTTTTTTCATGTGATTTAACCAAGATGATACATTAATGGACTCATCAGGTATGAACACACATTCTGTTTGGTTAATAGTGCAAGTGCCTCACTGTGAAGTAGTAATAATGTCCATGCTGGGTGAATTTAGAAAGGGATTCTATGTATGATATAATATCCTCCAGGCCAATTGAGTGAAGACAAGGGCCAAATGTTCATACCAGTGTTAAACAGAACATGCCCATCTGGCCTTGAGGTGAGGTGAGGTGAGGTGAGGGAGGTTGTTAAGTTTTGTTACCCTGGTGGCAGATTTTCCCCTGTGACCAGGGAAAACCAAGAGTGCAGCAGCCTACCCACCCAAGTGGGAGCTATGATAAATGATTTGTGCCACACAATTCCTGGATCCAATTCAGGTCTACCCAATATATACCTGTTGGTGGGACCAGTCATTGCCCAACCAGTCGCTATTTTTTAATGTGGCAGAATGGCTACATAGTTCCAGTGATAGCCATCCCATAACCCTCGTATGATTGGTTTGGCTTGGTTTAGAGTGATTTTTCTGTTCTAAACATACTGATGCCAGGGTGGTCAAATGTCTATAACCCAGGAAAGCCACATAAAACCATCCCAAATGTGAGTGTAGCCACTCATGGCTTTGATGGTGGTATTTTGGGGACCCTCTGATTAGTAGTTGAATGGGCTACCTCTGAAGTTTGACTGACAGAAAAACAATACTCATGTCCAGAGTTACTCATAGTATGTGCCACAGGCCTGTATTCTGGATCAGTATTGGCAATGTCAGATGAATTAAGAGTTCTAGCCCTAGCTTATTCTTCCCTAATGTACTGTTTCAATAGCTTCCAATCTCTTCCCTGGAGTCGTGATACCCACCAGAGCAATCTTGATGAAGTAAGAAGGGCAGTGGTCTACATATCCAATAGTTGGATTAATTTATTTGCTGGACATATGAGTGGGCCCACTGAAGAAACATATTTCCAGGGGCGCCTGGGTGGCTCAGACGGTTAAGCGTCTGCCTTCGGCTCAGGTCATGATCCCAGGGTTCTGAGGTCGAGTCCCGCATCGGGTTCCCTGCTAGGCGGGAAGCCTGCTTCTCCCTCTGCCTCTCTCTGTCTCTCTCTCTCTCTCTCTCTGACTCTCATGAATAAATAAACACTAAAAAAAAAAAAGAAACGTATTTCCATCAGGTGCCCATCCCATGACCAGACTCCACAGGAGAAACATAAGTGTAAGGTCAAAAAGACAAATCTGTAGTAAGAAATTGTATGGGAAGTTCTAGAGAATTACACCTGTGGCATGATCCTTAAATGTTAATATGGCTGCAGCTTTAGAAACCTGACCTGCTTGTGCATACCATACATGTTGGCCAAAGGAACAGCACTGTCAAGCATGAGGAGATGAACTGAGGACAGGATATGACAGACCAGAACTCTCAACTTATTTTCTTCCTTCCTTTTTCTTTTTCTTTTTCTTTCTTTCTTTCTTTCTTTCTTTCTTTCTTTCTTTCTTTCTTTCTTTCTTTCTTTCTTTCTTTCTTCTTCTTCTTTCTTTTTTCTTTTTTCTTTCCTTCCTTTCTTTCTACCAATTAAACACTTTCTTTATTATAGTCATTTTTGCATAGAAAAGTCTTATTCATTTGACATTTAAGGACTTTGGGGACAGCCTGCTGCAAGTGATTTTTTACCATCTGTGATCAATTCTAGCAAGATGGGGAAAAACAGTGATTATATTCTCTGAGGAACAAATTCCTTAAGTTCCATAGTAATTCATAAAATCCTTTATACCTAAAGAAAAATTAATTATAACATGGATTTCAATTTTTCTATCATAGCCATTTATCCCTTCATAAAGGATGAATTATTTAAGGAATATACTTGCCTAAATATATATTTTTGTATTTGATTTTTCTTAAAACTTGCTGAAATTTTTAGAAGACACAATCCAGGTAACTGGCAAATTTTGTGCCTGGGTTCTTGAGAGAAACAGGGAAGGTTTAATTCAACTTTTGAGAACAGTAGCTTTCCTCTGCAGCAGTTGAGAAAAATTAATTCAACCAGTATATATTCAGATATCACTCTGAGCCACTCTGAACTTGGGATGAGCAGTGAGAACATAATGGGTGAGGAGCTTGCTCTTATGAAGTTCACATTCTTTTTTTTTGAATTTTTTATTATGTTAAGTTAGTCACCATACAGTACTTCATTAATTTTTGATGTAGTGTTCCATGATTCTTTTTTATGTATAACACCCAGTGCTCATTGCAATACATGCCCTCCTTAATACCCATCACTGCACTAACCCATTCCCACAACCCCCTCCCCTCTGAAACCCTCAGATTATTTCCCAGAGTCCATAGTCCCTCGTGGTTCATCTCCCACTCTGATTTTTCAACCTTCAGATTTCCCTCCCTTCCCCTATGGTGATCCGTGCTTTTGCTCATGTTCCACATACAAGTGAAACCATATGATAATTGTCTTTCTCTGCTTGACTTATTTCACTTAGCATAATCCCCTCCACTTCCATCCATGTCCATGCAAATGGTGGGTATTCATCCTTTCTGGTGGCTGAGTAATATTCCATTGTATATATGGACCACATCTTCTTTAACATTCATCTGTTGAAGGACATCTCAGCTCTTTCCACAGATGGCTATTGTGGACATTGCTGTTATGAACATTGGGATACATGTGCCCCTTCTTTTCACTAGGTTTGTATCTTTGGGGTAAATACCTAGAAGTGCAATTGCTGGGTCATTGGTTAGCTCTATTTTTTAACTTTTTCAGGAACCTCCATACTGTTTTCCAGAGTGGCTGTACCAGCTTGCATTCCCACCAACAGTGTAAGCAGGTTCCCCTTTCTCCACATCCTTGTCAAAACTTGTTTCCTGTCTTGTTAATTTTTGCCATTCTAACTGGTGCAAAGAGGTATCTCATTGTGGTTTTGATTTGAATTTCCCTGATCCTAGTACATTGAATATTTTCTCATGTGTCTGTTATCCATTTGTGTGTCTTCTTTGGAGAAGTGTCTGTTCATGTCTTCTGACCATTTCTTGACTTGATTATTTGTTTTTTGGGTGTTGAGTTTGAGAGGTTCTTTATAAATCTTGGATACCAGCGCTTTATCTGTAATGTCATGTGCAAATATCTTCTCCCATTCCATGGATTGCCTCATACTTTTGTTGACTGTTTCCTTTGCTGTGGAGAAGCTTTTTATCTTGATGAAGTCCCAAAAGTTCATTTTCGCTTTTGTTTCCCTTGCCTTTGGAGACGTATCTTGAAAGAAGATGCTGTGGCCAATGTCAAAGAGGTTACTGCCTATGTTCTCCTCTAGGATTTTGATGGATTCCTGTCTCACATTGAGGTCATACATCCACTTTGAATTTATCTTTGTGTATGGTGTAAAAGAATGGCCTAGTTTCATTCTTCTAGACATAGTTGTCCAATTTCCCCACGACCATTTATTGAAGAGACTGTCTTTTTTCCACTGGATATTTTTTCCTGATTTGTCAAATATGCTGACTACAGAGTTGAGGGTCCATTTCTGGAGAATCTATTCTGTTCCATTGAACTATGTGCCTGTTTTTGTGACAGTACCATGCTGTCTTGGCGACTACAGCTTTGTAATATACCTTGAAGTCAGGCAACATGATGCCCCCAGCTTTGTTTTCTTTTTCAACATTCCCTTGGTGAATCAGGGTCTTTTCTGGTTCCATACAAATTTTAGAATTGTTTGTTCCAGCTCTGTGATAAAATGTTGATGTTATTTTAATAGGGATGGCATTGAAAGTGTAGATTGCTCTGGGCAGCATATACATTTTAACAATGTATATTATTCCAATCCGTGAGCATGGAATGGTTCTTCAACTTCTTCTGTCTTCCTCAATTTCTTTTATAAGTGTTTTGTACTTTCTAGAGTATAAATCTTTACCTCTTTGGTTAGGTTTATTCCTAGGTATCTTTTGGGTTTTGGTGCCATATTAAATGGAATCGAGTCCCTAATTTCTCTTTCTACAGTTACATGGCTAGTGTATAGACAAGCAACTGATTTCTGTACATTTATTTTGTATCCTGCCTCTTTACTGAATTCCTCTATGAGTTCTAGTAATTTGGGGGTGAAAATTTTGGGTTTTCCACATAAAGTATCATGTCATCTGTAAAGAGAAAGGGAGTTTGACTTCTTTGCCAATTTAAATGCCTTTTATTTCTTTTTGTTGTCTGATTGCTGATGCTAGGACTTCTTTTCTTTTTTAATTTTATTTTATTATGTTATGTTAGTCACCATACAATACATCACCAGTTTTCGAAGCAGTGGTCCATGATTCATTGTTTTCGTACAACACCCAGTGCTCCATACAGTGCTCCTCCTTAATACCCATCACCGGGCTAACCAATCCCCCCTCCCCCCTCCCCTCTAAAACCCTGTTTGTTTCTCAGAGTCCATAGTCTCTCATGGTTCGTCTCCCCCTCCGATTTCCCCCCCTTCATTTTCCCCTTCTTTCTCCTAATGTCCTCAATGTTATTCCTTATGTTCCACAAATAAGTGAAACCATATGATAATTGACTTTCTCTACTTGACTTATTTCACTTAGCATAATCACTTCCAGTCCCATCCATGTTGATGTAAAAGTTGGGTATTCATCATTTCTGATGGCTGAGACATATTCTCTTGTATATATGGACCACATCTTCTTTATCCACTCATCTGTTGAAGGGCATCTCGGCTCTTTCCACACTTTGGCTATTGCAGACATTGCTGCTATGAACATTGGCATGCATATGGCTCTTCTTTTCACTACATCTGTGTCTTTGGGGTAAATACCCAGGAGCACAATTGCTGGGTTATAGGGTATCTTTATTTTTAATTTTTTGAGGAACCTCCACACTGTTTTCCAAAATGGATGTACCAACTTGCATTCCCACCAACAGTGTAAGAAGGTTCCCTTTTCTCCACAACCTCTCCAACATTTGTTTTTCTTGCCCTGTCCATTTTTGCCATTCTAACTGGTGTGAGGTGGTATCTCAATGTGGTTTTGATGTGAATTTCCCTGATGGCTAATGATGATGAACATTTTTTTCATGTGTCTGTTACCCATTTGTATGTCTTCTTCGGAGAAGTGTCTGTTCATGTCTTCTGCCCATTTTTGAATTATTTGTTTTTTGGGTGTTGAGTTTGAGAAGTTTTTTTTGTTGTTGTTGTTTCAAAGAAATCCATTTATTTTATTTTTTTTATTATGTTAGTCACCATACAGTACATCATTAGTTTTTGATGTAGTGTTCCATGATTCATTGTTGGCATATAACACCCAGTGCTCCATGAACACATGCCCTCCTTAATACCCATCACTGGGTCAACGCATCCAACTCCCAACATCTCCTCTAAAACCCTCAGTTTATTTCTTGAAATCCATAGTTTCTCATGGTTATTATATTAACATATAATGTATTGTTTCAGGGGTATAGGTCTGCGATTCATCAGTCTTACACAATTCACAGCACTCACCATAGCACATACCCTCCCCAACGTCCAACACCCGGCCACCCCATCCCTCCCACTCCCCTCCACTCCAGCAACCCTCAGTTTGTTTCCTGATATTAAGAGAAATCCATTTTTTTGGTATTTTTTTTGTAGTTTTTAATTTTATTATGTTATGTTAGTCACCATACAATACATCATTAGTTTTTGATGTAGTGATCCATGATCCATTGTTTTTGTATAACACCCAGTGATCCATGTAGTACGTGCCCTCCTTAATACCCATCACCGAGCTAACCAATCCCCCATCCCCCTCCCCTTTAAACCCTGTTTGTTTCTCAGATCCATAGTCTCTCATGGTTCATCTCTCCCTCCAATTCCTCCCACCCATTTTTCCCTTCCTTCTCCTAATGTCCTCCATGCTATTCCTTATGTTCCACAAATAAGTGAAACCATATGATAATTGACTTTCTCTGCTTGACTTATTTCACTTAGCATACTCTCCTCCAGTCCCATCCATGTTGACGTAAAAGTTGGGTATTCATCTTTTCTGATGGCTGAGTAATATTCCATTGTATATAGGGACCACATCTTCTTTATCCATTCGTCTGTTGAAGGGCATCTCAGCTCTTTCCACAGTTTCGCTATTGCAGACATTGCTGCTATGAACATTGGGGTGCATATGGCCCTTCTTTTCACTACATCTGTGTCCTTGGGGTAAATACCCAGTAGTGCAATTGTTGGGTCATAGGGTAGCTCGATTTTTACATTTTTGAGGAAACTCCACACTGTTTTCCAAAGTGGCTGTACCAACTTGCATTCCCACCAACAGTGTAAGAAGGTTCCCCTTTCTCCACAGCCTCTCCAACACTTGTTGTTTCTTGCCCTGTCCATTTTTGCCATTCTAACTGGTGTAAGGTGGTATCTCAATGTGGTTTTGATTTGGATTTCCCTGATGGCTAATGATGATGAACATTTTTTCATGTGTCTGTTAGCCAGTTGTATGTCTTCTTCAGAGAAGTGTCTGTTCATCTCTTCTGCCCACTTTTTGACTTGATTATTTGTTTTTGGGATGTTGAGTTTGAGAAGTTCTTTATAGATCTTGGATACCAGCCCTTTATCCATAGTGTCATTTGCAAATATCTTCTCCCATTCTGTGAGTTGCCTCTTTGTTTTGTTGACTGTTTCCTTTGCTGTGCAGAAGCTTTTGATCTGGATGAAGTCCCAAAAGTTCATTTTTGCTTTTGTTTCACTAGCTTTTGGAGATGTATCTTGAAAGAAGTTGCTGTGGCCAATGTCAAAGAGGTTAGTGCCTATGTTCTCCTCTAGGATTTGGATGGATTCCTCTGTGACATTGAGGTCTCTAATCCACTTTGAGTTTATCTTTGTGAATGGTGTTAGAGAATGGTCGAGTTTCATTCTTCTGCATGTGGCTGTCCAATTTTCCCAGCACCATTTATTGAAGAGACTTTCTTTTTTCCATTGCATGTTTTTTCCTGCTTTGTCGAAGATTAGTTGACCATAGAGTTGAGGATCCATATCTGGTCTCTGTATTCCTTTCCATTGGTCTATATGTCTGTTTTTGTGCCAGTACCATGCTGTCTTGTTGATCACAGCTTTGTAATATAGCGTGAAATCGGGAAACATGATGCACCCAGCTTTGTTTTTCTTTTTAAAAATTTCCTTGGCGATTCGGGGTCTTTTCTCTTTTTTTTTTTTTTTTTTTTTTTTTAGATTTTATTTATTTGAGAGAGAGAGAATGAAAGACAGCATGAGAGGGGGGAGGGTCAGAGGGAGAAGCAGACTCCCTGCTGAGCAAGGAGCCCGATGTGGGACTCGATCCCAGGACTCCAGGATCATGACCTGAGCCAAAGGCAGTCGCTTAACCAACTGAGCCACCCAGGCGCCCCGAGGGTCTTTTCTGATTCCATACAAATTTTAGGATTGTTTGTTCCCGGAATTGGAAAAATGTCATTGGAATTTTCATCGGGATGGCATTGAAGGTATAGATTGCTCTGGGTAGCATAGACATTTTAACAATGTTTATTCTTCCGATCCATGAGCATGGAATATTGTTCCATCTTTTTGTGTCTTCTTCCATTTCTTTCATGAGTGTTCTGTAGTTCCTAGAGTATAGATCCTTTACCTCTTTGGTTAGGTTTATTCCGAGGTATCTTATGGTTTTTGGTGCTATTATAAACGAAATCGTTTCTCTAATTTCTCTTTCTACAGTTGTGTTTTTAGTGTGTAAGAAAGCAACTGATTTCTGTGCATTGATTTTGTATCCTGCCACGTTACTGAATTGCTAGATGAGTTCTACTAATTTGGGGGTGGAGTCTTTTGGGTTTTTCACATAAAGTATTATGTCGTCTGCAAAAAGAGAGAGTTTGACTTCTTCTTTGCCAATTTGAATACCTTTTATTTCTTTTTGTTGTCTGATTGCTGTTGCTAGGACTTCTAGTACTATGTTGAACAACAGTGGTGAGTGTGGGCACCCTTGACGTGTTCCTGATCTGAAGGGAAAGGCTCTCAGCTTTTCCCCATTGAGGATGATATTCACCGTGGGTTTTTCATAGATGGATTTCATGAGCTCGAGGAATGTTCCCTCTATCCCTATACTCTGGAGAGTTTTAATCAGGAAAGGATGTTGTATTTTGTCAAATGCTTTTTCCGCATCAATTGAGAGGACCATATGGTTCTTCTCCCTCCTCTTCTTAATGTGTTCTATCACATTGATTGATTTGCGAATGTTGAACCACCCTTGCATCCCGGGGATAAATCCCACCTGGTCGTGGTGGATGATCCTTTTAATGTATTGTTGGATCCTATTATCTAGGATTTTGTTGAGGATTTTGGAATCCATATTCATCAGGGATATTGGTCTGAAATTCTCCTTTTTGATGGGGTTTTTGCCTGGTTTGGGGATGAAGGTAATGCTGGCCTCATAGAATCAGTTTGGAAGTTTTCCTTCTGTTTCTATTTTTTGAAACAGCTTCAGGAGAATAGGTATTATTTCTTCTTTGAATGTTTGGTAGAATTCCCCAGGGAATCCATCAGGCCCTGACTCTTGTTTGTTTGGAGGTTTTTGATCACTGCTTCAATCTCCTTACTGGTTATTGCCTTGTTCAGGTTGTCCATTTCTTCCTGTTTCAGTCTTGGCAGCTTATAGGTTTCCAGGAAGGCCTCCATTTCAATCATATTGCTCAGTTTATTGGTGTACAGTTGTTGATAATAATTTCTAATAATTGTTTCTATTTCCTTGGTGTTAGTCGTGATCTCTCCCCTTTCATTCATCATTTTATTAATTTGGGTCCTTTCTCTCTTCTTTGGGATAAGTCTAGCCAGTGGTTTATCAATCTTATTAATTCTTTCAAAGAACCAACTTCTAGTTTCGTTGATCTGATCTACTGTGTTTCTGGTTTCTAATTCATTGTTTCTGCTCTAATTTTAATTATTTCTCTTCTAATGCGTGGCTTAGGCGTCATTTGTTGCTTTTTCTCTAGTTGTTTAAGGTGTAGAGTTAGTTGGTGAATTCCGGATTTTTCTATTTTTTTGAGTGAGGCTTGGATGGCTCTGTATTTCCCCCTTAGGACTGCCTTTGCAGTATCCCATAGGTTTTGGACCGTGTGTTTTCATTCTCATTGATTTCCATGAATTGTTTAAGTTCTTTGATTTCTTGATTGATCCAAACATTCTTGAGGAGAGTGGTCTTTAGCTTCCAAGTGTTTGAATTTCTACCCAATATTTTCTTGTGATTGAGTTCCGGTTTTAGAGCATTGTGGTCTGAGAATATGCAGGGAATAATCTCAATCCTTTGGTACCGGTTGAGACCTGATATTTGACCCCGTATGTGGTCTATTCTGGAGAAAGTTCCATGTGCGCTCGAGAAGAATGAGTATTCTGTTGTTTTCGGATGGAATGTTCTGTAAATGTCTATGAGGTCCATCTGGTCCAATGTATCATTCAAACCTCTTGTTTCCTTGTTGATTTTCTGCTTAGATGATCTGTCCATTACTCAGAGTGGAGTATTGAGGTCTCCTACAATTAACGTATTGTTATCAATATGACTCTTTATTTTGGTTAACAGTTGGCTTTTGTAGATGGCTGCTCCCTTGTTGGGAGCAAAGATATTTACAATTGTTAGATCTTCTTGTTGGATAGACCCTTTAAGAATGATATAGTGTCCTTCTGTGTCTCTTATTACAGACTTTAGTTTAAAATCTAATTTGTCTGATATAAGAATTGCTACCCCAGCTTTTTTTGAGGTCCACTGGCATGGAAGATGAATCTCCATCCCTTCACTTTCAGTCTGGATGTATCTTTAGGTTCAAAATGAGTCTCTTGTAGACAGCATATGGATGGGTCCTGTCTTTTTATGCAATCTGCAACCCTGTGCCGTTTTATGGGAGCATTTAGGCCATTCACGTTGAGAGTGATTATTGAAAGATATGAATTAATTGTCATCATGTTGCCTGTGAAGACAACATGATGAAGATTGTCCCTGTAAGTTTCTGTTGTAGATCACTCTTGGGGACTTTCTCCTTTTATAGAACCCCCCTTAATATTTCTTGCAGTGCCGGCTTAGTGGTCACGTATTCTTTCAACTTCTGCCTGTCTTGGAAGCTCTGCATCTCTCCATCCATTTCAATGAAAGCCTTGCCAGATAAAGTATTCTTGGCTGCATGTTCTTCTCATTTAGTACCCTGAATATGTCTGGCCAGGCCTTTCTGGCGTGCCAGGTCTCTGTGGATAGGTCTGACGTTATTCTGATGTTCCTCCCTCTGTACATAAGGAACCTCTTTCCCCTAACTGCCCTTTAGATGGTTTCCTTGGTTTTAAGATTTGCAAGTTGTACTATTACATGCCGGGGTGTTGGCCTGTTTTCCTTGATCTTAGGAGGGTCCTCTCTGCCTCTAGGACCCGAATGTTTGTTTCATTCCCCAGATTAGGGAAGTTCTCAGCTATGATTTGTTCAAGTACATCTTCTAGCCCTCTCTCTCTCCACTCCCTCCGGGATTCCAATTATTCTGACATTGGAACGCCTCATGGTGTCCCTTATTTCTCTGATTCTATTTTCATGGATTCTCAGTTGTTTTTCCCTGGCCTCCTCCTTTCCCTTTTTATCTATTATACTGTCTTCCAGATGGCTTATTCTCTCTTCTGTCTCAGGTACCCTAGCTGTTAGATTATCTACATTGGATTGGATCTCATTGATAGCACTTTTAAGTTCTGCCAATTCACCTTTCATTTCTGCCCTTAGAGACTCTATGTTGTCATTAATTGATTTCTCCATTCTAGCCATTGTCTTCACAATTGCTAGCCTGAATTCCAACTCTGACATCTTGGTTAGATCTGCATCCATTTATAAATCTGCAGCATAAGTCCTAATCTCTGAGTCTTTTCTGTTTTGGAGGCTCCTCCTCCTAGTCATTCTGTTGATGCGTGTTTGAGGGTATGTATAGAGTCCAAATTATTGAGCAGAATCCAAGCAAGATGCACCTGTTTTCTTGGGACCTTAGGGTTGCTGGCCTCTTGTTTTCCCAGCCTGTCTTCTGTGGGAGGGGCCTGCCACGCTGTTACTCAGGTAACCCTGTTTGGGCGGAGTTGCCCTGCACCCCTGTGGCGGCGGATGGGCTCAGTGGGAATCAGTCTTTGGGGCTTTTGTTCTTTGGCACCTTTCCCTGGGGGCTTTCCCTGTCTCTTCCTTGAGTCAGAGCAGAAGAGACCGTTTCTAGCCCTCTGCCTCAGAGCAGAGAGTTCGCAGTCTGTTCTTCAGTGAGTTCTCCAGGCCACACTCTCCGTATTTGTCCGTGCTGCTATAAACTGCATCATCCTGGGTTGTGCCCCCCTCTGCATCGCCCCCAGTCCTGCCTCCAAGTCGGGGTACATCTCCGCCCTTTTTGTTTCTAAAACCGCCAGCCACTCCCAGTTCGTTCCCCCGACTCCACCGCTTGGGGTTTCTACCCCAGGGGTTTGCAGTTCACTGGCACGACCCCAGCACACCTGGTTTCCATCTTGGAGGCTGCAGTTCGCCTGCACGCGACCATCGCTCCGGTTTCTGTCTGGGGGGGCTGCGGTTCGTGTGCGCGTGACCCCGCCGGTCTGGTTTTCCACCCCAGGTGCTGTCCTAAAGTTCTTTCCCGACGCTACCAGTCTGCGAGTCTGTGCCCCATCTGCGGACGCGAGGCTGTCACTTACCGGTGGTGTAAGATCCCCACATCCAGGCACCCTCCCGCCACCGTTTATCCTCCGATATCTGCCCACAGAATCACGGCTCTCCGCTTCGTACCTCCAAACCAACCGCCTGCGATATTCTGTTTGTATAGATCCAGATGTTCTTACATCTCAGGCTGGTTTCGTGGTTGCTCAGAGTGGTCTGGTAGTTATCCAGCTCAATTCCGGGGACCAGTTGAAATAGAGTCCCCTATTCCTCCGCCATCTTTTCCCACTCCGAGAAGTTCTTTATAGATCTTGGATACCAGCCCTTTATCTGTAGTGTCATTTTCAAATATCTTGTTCTTGTTCAATCCACCGTTTAAGAATGATATAGTATCCTTCTGTATCTTTTACTACAGCCTTTATCTTAAAGTCTAATTTGTCTGATATGAGAATTGCTACCCCATCTTTCTTTTGATGTGCATTGGCATGAAAAATGGTTCTCTATCCCCTCACTTTCATTCTGAACCTAAAGATGTATCTTTAGGTTCAAAATGAGTCTCTTGTAGACAGCATATGAATGGATCCTGTGTTTTTATGCAATCTGCAACCCTGTGCTGTTTCATGGGAGCATTTAGGTTGTTCACATTAAGAGTGATTATTGAGGGGCGCCTGGGTGGCTCAGTTGGTTAAGCGACTGCCTTCGGCTCAGGTCATGATCCTGGAGTCCCGGGATCGAGTCCTGCATTGGGCTCCCTGCTCAGCAGGGAGTCTGCTTCTCCCTCTGACCATCTCCCCTCTCATGCTCTCTCTATCTCATTCTCTCTCTCAAGTAAATAAATAAAAATCTTTAAAAAAAAAAGTGATTTTTTAAAATTTTTTAAATTTTTTATTCTTATGTTAATCCCCATACATTATATCATTAGTTTTAGATGAAGTGTTCCATGATTCATTGTTTGTGCATAACACCCAGTGCTCCATGCAGAATGTGCCCTCCTCAATTCCCACCACCAGGCTAACCCATCCTCCCACCCCCCTGCCCTCTAGAACCCTCAGTTTGTTTTTCAGAGTCCATCATCTCTAATGGTTCGTCTACCCCTCCGATTTCCCCCGCTTCATTCTTCCCCTCCCACTACCTTCTACTTCTTCTTCTTTTTTTTTCTTAACATATATTGCATTATTTGTTTCAGAGGTACAGATCTAAGATTCAACAGTCTTGCACAATTCACAGCGCTTACCAGAGCACATACGCTCCCCAGTGTCTATCACCCAGTCACCCCATCCCTCCCACCCCACCCCCCCACTCCAGCAACCCTCAGTTTGTTTCCTGCAATTAAGAATTCCTCATATCAGTGAGATCATATGATACATGTCTTTCTCTGTTTGACTTATTTCACTCAACATAATACCCTCCAGTTCCATTCACGTCATTGCAAATGGCAAGATCTCATTCCTTTTGATGGCTGCATAATATTCCATTGTATATATATACCACATCTTCTTTATCCATTCATCTGTCGATGGACATCTTGGCTCTTTCCACAGTTTGGCTATTGTGGACATTGCTGCTAAAAACATCGGGGTGCACATACCCCTTCGGATCCCTACTTTTGTATCTTTGGGGTAAATACCCAGTAGTGCAATTGCTGGATCATATGGTAGCTCTATTTTCAACTTTTTGAGGAACCTCCATACAGTTTTCCAGAGTGGCTGCACCAGCTTGCATTTCCACCAACAGTGTAGGAGGGTTCTCCTTTCTCCGCATCCCTGCCAACATCTGTCGTTTCCTGACTTGTTAATTTTAGCCATTCTGACTGGTGTGAGGTGGTATCTCATTGAGGTTTTGATTTGGATTTCCCTGATGCCAAGCGATATTGAGCACTTTTTCATGTGTCTGTTGGCCATTTGGATGTCTTCTTTGGAAAAATGTCTGTTCATGTCTTCTGCCCATTTCTTGATTGGATTCTTCGTTCTTTGGGTGTTGAGTTTGATGAGTTCTTTATAGATTTTGGATACTAGCCCTTCATCTGATATGTCATTTGCAAATATCTTCTCCCATTCTGTCGGTTGTCTTTTGGTTTTATTGACTGTTTCCTTTGCTTTGCAAAAGCTTTTTATCTTGATGAAGTCCCAATAGTTCATTTTTGCCCTTGCTTCCCTTGCCTTTGGCGATGTTTCTAGGAAGAACTTGCTTTGGCTGAGGTCAAAGAGGTTGCTGCCTGTGTTCTCCTTTAGGATTTTGATGGACTCCTGTCTCACATTGAGGTCTTTCAACCATTTGGCGTCTATTTTTGTGTGTGGTGTTAGGAAATGGTCCAGTTTCATTCTCCTGCATGTGGCTATCGAATTTTCCCAACACCATTTGTTGAAGAGACTGTCTTTTTTCCATTGGAGGTTCTTTCCTGCTTTGTCAAAGATGAGTTGACCATAGAGTTGAGGGTCCATTTCTGGGCTCTCTATTCTGTTCCATTGATCTATGTGTCTGTTTTTGTGCCAGTACCATGCTGTCTTGATGATGACAGCTTTGTAATAGAGCTGGAAGTCCGGAATTGTGATGCCACCGGCTTTGCTTTTCTTTTTCAACATTCCTCTGGCCATGCGGGGTCTTTTCTGGTTCCATACAAATTTTAGGATTATTTGTTCCATTTCTTTGAAAAAATTCGATGGTATTTTGATGGGGATTGCATTGAATGTGTAGATTGCTCTAGGTAGCATTGACATCTTCACAATATTTGTTCTTCCAATCCATGAGCATAGAACGTTTTTCCATTTCTTTGTGTCTTCCTCAATTTCTTTCATGAGTATTTTATAGTTTTCTGAGTACAGATCCTTTGTCTCTTTGGTTAGATTTATTCCTAGGTATCTTATGGTTTTGGGTGCAATTGTAAATGGGATCGACTCCTTAATTTCTCTTTCTTCTGTCTTGTTGTTGGTGTATAGGAATGCCACTGACTTCTGTGCATTGATTTTATATCCTGCCACTTTAACTGAATTCCTGTATGAGTTCTAGCAGTTTTTGGGTGGAGTCTTTTGGTTTTTCCACATAAAGTATCATATCATCTGCAAAGAGTGAGAGTTTGACTTCTTCTTGGCCAATTTGGATGCCTTTGATTTCTTTCTGTTGTCTGTTGCTGTGGCTAGGACTTCCAATACTATGTTGAATAGCAGTGGTGATAGTGGACATCCCTGCCGCATTCCTGACTTAAGGGGGAAAGCTCTCAGTTTTTCCCACATTGAGAATGATATTCGCCATAGGTTTTTCATAGATGGCTTTTATGATATTGAGGTATGTACCCTCTATCCCTATACTCTGAAGAGTTTTGATCAAGAAAGGATGCTGTACTTTGTCAAAAGCTTTTTCTGCATCTACTGAGAGGATCATATGATTCTTGTTCTTTCTTTTGTTAATGTATTGTATCACATTGATTGATTTGCGGATGTTGAACCAACCTTCCTGCCCAGGGATAAATCCCACTTGGTCATGGTGAATAATCCTTTTAATGTACTGTTGGATCCTATTGGCTAGTAGTTTGGTGAGAATTTTTGCATCCATGTTCATCAGGGATATTGGTCTGTAATTCTCCTTTTGGATGGGGTCTTTGTCTGGTTTTGGGATCAAGGTAATGCTGGCCTCATAAAATGAGTTTGGAAGTTTTCCTTCCATTTCTAGTTTTTGGAACAGTTTCAGAAAGATACGTATTAATTCTTCTTGAAATGTTTGGTAGAATTCCCCTGGGGAGCCATCTGGCCCTGGGCTTTTGTTTTTTGGGAGATTTTTGATGACTGCTTCAATTTCCTTAGTGGTTATAGGTCTGTTCAGGTTTTCTATTTCATCCTGGTTCAGTTTTGGTAGTTGATACATCTCTAGGAATGCATCCATTTCTTCCAGGTTATCTAATTTGCTGGCATAGAGTTGCTCATAATATGTTCTTATAATTGTTTGTATTTCTTTGCTATTGGTTGTGATCTCTCCTCTTTCATTCATGATTTTGTTGATTTGGGTCATTTCTCTTCTCTTTTTGATAAGTCTGGCCAGGGGTTTATCGATCTTGTTAATTCTTTCAAAGAACTAGCTCCTAGCTTCGTTGATCAGTTCTACTGTTCTTTTAGTTTCTATTTCATTGATTTCTTCTCTGGTCTTTATTATTTCTCTTCTCCTGCTGGGTTTAGGCTTTATTTGCTGTTCTTTCTCCAGCTCCTTTAGGTGTAGTGTTAGGTTGTGTATTTGAGACCTTTCTTGTTTCTTGAGAAAGGCTTGTATTGGTATATACTTTCCTCTTAGGACTGCCTTTGCTGCATCCTAAAGATTTTGAATGGTTGTGTTTTCATTTTCATTGGTTTCCATGTATTTTTTTAATTCTTCTTTAATTTCCTGGTTGACCCATTCATTCTTCAGTACGATGCTCTTTAGCCTCCATGTATTTGAGTTCTTTCCGACTTTCCTCTTGTGATTGAGTTCTAGTTTCAAAGCATTGTGGTCTGAAAATAGGCAGGGAATGATCCCAATCTTTTGGTACCAGTTGAGACCTGATTTATGACCTCGGATGTCATCTATTCTGGAGAATGTTCCATGGGCACTAGAGAAGAATGTGTATTCCGTTGCTTTGGGGTGGAATGTTCTGAATATGTCTGTGAAGTCCATTTGGTCCAGGGTGTCATTTAAAGTCTTTATTTCCTTGTTGATCTTTTGCTTAGACGATCTGTCCATTTCAGTGAGGGGGGTGTTAAAGTTCCCCACTATTATTGTATTGTTGTCATTGTGTTTCTTTGCTTTTGTTATTAATTGGCTTATATAATTGGCTGCTCCCATGTTAGGGGCATAGATATTTACAATTGTTAGATCTTCTTGTTGGATAGATCCTTTAAGTAGGATATAATGTCCTTCCTCATCTCTTATTACAGTCTTTGGTTTAAAATCTAATTTGTCTGATATAAGGATTGCCACCCCAGCTTTCTTTTGGTGTCCATTAGCATGGTAAATGGTTTTCCACCCCCTCACTTTCAATCTGTGGGTGTCTTTGGTTCTAAAATGAGTCTCTTGAAGACAGCATATCGATGGGTCTTGTTTTTTAATCCAGTCTGATAGCCTGTGTCTTTTGATTGGGGCATTTAGCCCATTTACATTCAGGGTAACTATTGAAAGATATGAATTTAGTGCCATTGTATTGCCTGTAAGGTGACTATTACTGTATATTGTCTGTGTTCCTTTCTGGTCTATTTTGCTTTTAGGCTCCCTCTTTGCTTAGAGGACCCCTTTCAATATTTCCTGTAGGGCTGGTTTTGTGTTTGCAAATTCCTTTAGTTTTTGTTTGTCCTGGAAGCTTTTTATCTCTCCTTCAATTTTCAATGACTGCCTAGCTGGATAGAGTATTCTTGGCTGCATATTTTTCTCATTTAGTGCTCTGAATATATCCTGCCAGTCCTTTCTGGCCTGCCAGGTCTCTGTGGTTAGGTCTGTTGCCAATCTAATGTTTCTACCCTTGTAGGTTACATATCTCTTCTCCCGAGCTGCTTTCAGGATTTTCTCTTTGTCTATGAGACTCGTAATTTTACTGTTAGATGTTGGGGTGTTGACCTATTTTTATTGATTTTGAGAGGGATTCTCTGTGCTTCCTGGATTTTCATGCCTGTTTCTTTCCCCAAATTAGGGAAGTTCTCTGCTATAATTTGCTCCATTATACCTTCTGCCCCCCTCTCTCTTTCTTCTTCTTCTGGGATCCCAATTATTCTAATGTTGTTTCGTCTTATGGTATCGCTTATCTCTTGAATTCTGCCCTCATGATCCAGTACTTGTTTATCTCTCTTTTTCTCAGCTTCTTTATTTTCCATCATTTCATCTTCTATATTACTGATTCTCTCTTCTGTCTCATTTATTCTAGCAGTTAGTGCCCCCATTTTTGATTGCACCTCATTAATAGCCTTTTTGATTTCTACTTGGTTGGATTTTAGTTCTTTTACTTTTCCAGAAAGGGTTTCTCTAATAACTTCCATATTTTTTTCAAGCCCAGCTAGTATCTTTTTTTTTATTTTTATTTTTATTTTGTTTTAAGATTTTATTTATTTATTTGAGAGAGAGAATGAGAGAGAGAGAGCAGGAGAGGGAGGAGGGTCAGAGGGAGAAGCAGACCTCCTGCTGAGCTGGTAGCCTGATGCGGGACTCAATCCTGGGACTCCAGGATCATGACCTGAGCCGAAGGCAGTCACTTATCCAACTGAGCCACCCAGGCGCCCCCAGCTAGTATCTTTAAAGTGATGATTCTGAACTGTAGATCTGACATCGTACTAATGTCCGTATTGAGTAGGTCCCTGGCAGTCGGTACTACCTCTTGTTCTTTTTGTTGAGGTGATTTTTTCCGTCTTGTCATTTTGTGCAGAGGAGAATAGATTAATGAGAGAACAAAATGCTAGCAGAGTAACAACGTCCCCAGAGAATATACTCTAAACAAATCAGAAAAGACCTGACGTAGTGGGAAAAGAAAGGGAAAGAGAGAAAAAAGAAGAAGAAGAAAAAAGAAAAAGATAAAGATAAAAACAAAAACAAACAAAACAAAACAACAACAAAAAAAAACCCAGAATGTGATCAAATATGATCAGGCTGGTATATAGATCAGTGCCACACACTAGATTTGGGGTGTATTTTGGTCTTTTAGAAGAAAGTGCCTCCCAAAAATTTAAAGTAAGAAAAACTTATATATGTACAAAAATAAGGGTTGATATGATGAAGGAATGGAATATGACTGTAAAGATGGAAATTATAAAAAATTTTATAAAAGGAATTGATAAGAAGTTGTTTGAAAAAAGAAAGAAGAGGATTTAAAAAAAGAAAAAAGAAAAGAAAAAAAAAAGGGCAGAGAGAATGTTATCAGGCAGGGGAATAGAAAACACCATATACTAGAGATTTAGGGTATATTTTAATCTGTTAGAAGAAACTATCTCAAAATTTTAAAGAGAGAACAACTTATATATATAAGCCAAAAATACGGGTAACTACTATGAAGGGATAGAATATGACTCTATAAATGAAAAATAAAAATGTTTTTTTTTTTTTAAAAGAGGGATTGATAAGATGTTGGTTGAAAAAGGAAAAAAGAAAAATTCAAAAAGAAAAAAAAAGAAAAAAGACAGTTAAAAAAAATTAACTTTGAAAGACTAAAGAATCATGGTAAAAAAGCCATGAATTCTATGTGCAGTATTCCCCTAGCGCTGGAGTTCTGCCATTCTCATTTTTCGGTAAACTTTGTCTTGACTGGCTGTTCTCGCTGATCTTCTGGGGAGGGGCCTGTTGCCGTGGTTTCCAAATGTCTCTGCTGGAGGCGGAATTGCTCCGCCCTTGCCCCCTCCCAGCTAAGTAATCTGCTCGGGTTTGCTCTCCGGGGCTTTTGTTCCCTGCGAGCTTTCTGTGCAGCTTTGGAGGCGGAGAGTGAAAATGGCGGCCTCCCAATCTCCGCCCCGGAGGAGCCGAGAACTCGGGGCCCCGCTTCTCAGTGAGCCCCCAGAGAAAAGCCGTCAGTCACTCCCGTCTCCCTGGTCTCCGGCCTGTGACCGCACGTTTCTATCTCTGGCACCCGACCCCGGGTGGAGTCTCCAAACCCAGCAGATCCCTGCAGTGCACTCCCGCGCGGCTCCTCCCGGGGGAGGAAGGGGAGTCTCCCCGGATCTGCCGCTTGTTGGGTCCCTGCTGGAGGAGCAGTGGCCCGACTGTTCCGCGGATCACGGTTTATGGCCACCCCGAGCTGAGAGCCCGCGCCTGGGCTCCGCCTCTGCAGCCGGCTTCTGTGCTCCGTTACCTGGGAGCTCTGCCACACTCAGGCACCCCCGGTCTTTCTGTGACTCCGAGGGTCCAGAGACCACACTGTCCTGGAGGGTTCCACCCCCCGCTTAGCCACCAGAGTTACGTCCCTCGGCGGAGCAGACTTTTAAAAGTTCCGATTTTGTGCTCCGCGGCTCTATCACTTGCCAGAAGCGGCCGACGGAGGCCCCTCCCCCGCCGTCTATCCTCCCGAATATCGCCTCAGATTCACTTCTCCGCACGTCCTACCTTCCAGAAAGTGGTCGCTTTTCTGTTCAGAGAGTTGTTGCTATTCTTTTCTTCTATCTCCTGTAAGTTTGTAGGTGTTCAGAATGGTTTGATCCCTATCCAGCTGAGTTCCTGAGAGGAGACGAAATCCAGGTCTCCTACTCCTCCGCCATCTTGCTCCGCCCCCCAAAAGAGTGATTTTTGAAAGATATGATTTTATTGCCATCATGTTGCCTTTGAAGTCCTTGTTTCTATAGATTATCTCTGTAAATTTCTAGTCTATTACTCTTTGAGTCTTTCCTCTTTTATAGATCCCCCTTAATATTTCTTGCAGGGCTGGCTTGGTAGTCACACATTCTTTTAGTTTCTGCCAGTCCTGGAAGCTCCTTGTCTCTCCATCCATTCTGAATGACAGCCTTGTCAGATAAAGTATCCTTGGCTGCATGTTTTTCTCATTTAGTACCCTGAATATGTCTTGCTAGCCCTCCCTGCCTTGCTAATTCTCTGTGGACAGGTCTGACATTATTCTGATGTTCCTCCCACTGTACATAAGAAATCTCTTCCACCTAGCCACATTCAAGATTATGTCTTTGGATCTAAGATTTTCGAATTGTACAATTATATGCCAGGGTGCCAGTCTGATCTTATTGATCTTGGGAGGGGTCCTCTCTGTCTCTTGGACATGAATGCTTGTACCCTTCCCCAGATTAGGGAAGTCCTCAGGTATGATTTGCTCAAATATATCTTCTAGACTCTCTCTCTCTCCACCCACTCAGGGATTCCAATTATTCTGACATTGGAACATTTCATGGCATCATTAATCTCTCTCAGCAGATCTCTTCAGCTTTAATCTGCTTTTCCCATGCCTCCTCCGTTTCCTTCTTTTCTATCATCTTATCTTCTAGCTCACTAATTCGTTCTTCTGTCTCATTTACCCTGGCAGTCAGAGTATCCAGTTTAGACTGCATTTCATTCTTTGCATTTTTAAGTTTGGCCTGATTAAATCTCATTTCTGCCCTAAGAGATTCTATATTTTCGCTAACATTTTTTTTCAATCCTAGATATTAACTTCATAATTGTTACTCTGAAGTCTATTTCTGACATCCTGCTTATATCTGTATTCATTAGGTCTGTGGCCGAGGCTACAGTCTCTGATTCTTTTCTTTGTTGTGGGATCCTCCTCTTAGTCATTCTGCTGGGGGGCGTTTGAGGGAATGTAGAGAGTCCAAAGCTTTAACCATGATCCAAGCAAGATGCATCTGTTGTATAAGGATCTTAGGGTTGTTGTCCTCTTGTTCTTCCAGCCTGTCTTCTGGGCTTCCAATGCTGTTACTCAAGTAACCCTGCTTGGGCAGAGTTGCCCTGCCCCGTGTCAGGGGGGTGTGCTCAGTGAAAACCAGTTTTTTGGGGGCTTTTGTTCTCTGGAGGCTTTCCCTGGTGGCTTTCCCCATTTCTTCTGAGAGTCACAGTAGAAGTGACTGCATCCAAACCTCTGTCTCAGAAAAGAGAAATCGCAGTCTGCTCTTCACTGAGCTCTCCAGGTCACTCTGTCTCCGTTTCTGTCTGCATTGCTAAAAACCACAGCCTCTCCAGTTGTGGCCCCACAGCACCACTCTCAGCAGTGGAACCCAGGGCTGCCTGTCTCTGCCCTTTGCTCTTCTAAAACTTCGAGTCACCCCCAGTTCACACGCACACCTGTAGCTCCTGGATCCTGTCTGTGGGCTGCACTAAAGTCCTTTCCCCGCAGCTACCAGTCTTCGAGTCTGTGCCCATACCCCACAGATGGACGATTTGTGCTCCAGTGTTACATCACCTTCCTGGCATTAGCTTATCGCAGCTCCACCTCTGCCTTAGTATTTCTTGCAGGGTTGGTTGGTGGACACATATTCTTTCAGTTTCTGCTGGTCCTGGAAGCTTCTTGTCTCTCTGTCCATTCTGAATGAAAACCTTGGTGTATAAAGTATTCTTGGCTGCATGTTCTCCTCATTTAGTACCCTGAATATGTCTTGCCAGGCCTTTCTGGCTTGTCAGGTCTCTGTGGACAGGTCTGATGTTATACTGATGTTCCTCCCTCTGTACATAAGAATCCTCTTCCCCCTAGCTGCTCTCAGGATAGCTTCCTTGGCTCTAAGATTAGCAAGTTTTACTATTACATTCCAGGGGGTTGGTCTGTTTTTATCTTGGGAGGGGTCTTCTCTGCCTCTTGGACATGAATGCTTGTTTCCTTCCCCAGATAGGGAAGTTCTCAGCTATGATTTGCTCAAATATATCTTCTAGACTCTCTCTCTCTCCACCCCCTCAGGTATCCCAATAATTCTGACGTTGGTACATTTCATGGCATCACTGACCTCTCTAAGTCTGTTCTCCTGTACTTCTAGCTGTTTATGCCAATACTCCTCAGCTTCCTACCATTCTATCAGCTTATCTTCTAGATCACTACTTGGTTCTTCTGCCTCATTTACTCTAGCTGTTAAAGTATCCAGTTTAGACTGCATCCTCATTCATAGCATTTTTAAGTTTGGCCTGATTAGATCTCATTTGTGCCCTTAGAGAATCTATATTGTTGCTAATTGTTTTCTTAAGCCTAGATATCAACTTCATTATTGCTACCCTGAAGTCTATCTCTGATATCATGCTTATATCCATATCCATTAGGTCTGTGGCAGAGGCCTTTGTCTCTGTTTTTCTTTTTCTTTGTTGGGAGTTCCTCCTCCTAGTCATTCTGTTGAGGGGTAATTGAGGGAACGGACAGATTCCAAAATATCAACCACAACCCAAGCAAGATGCACCCATTTTATGGGGACTCTAGGGTTGTTGTCCTCTTTTTCTTCCAGCCTGTCTTCTGGGGGAGGGGCCTGCCACACTGTTTCTCAGGCAACCCTGCTTGGGCAGAGTTGCCCTGCCCCCTGTAGGGAGGCTGGGCTCAGTGGAAACCAGTTTTTTGAGCTTTTCTTTTCTGGCTGCTTTCCATGCCTCTTCTGAGGGTCAGAGCAAAAATGGCCACTCCTAAACCTCTATCCCACAGCAGAGAAATTGCAGTATGCTCTTCACTGAACCCTCCAGGACACAAAGTCTCTGCTTTTGTATGTGCTGCTGAAATCGGGCTGTGGGCCCACAGTGACTCTCCCAGAGGTCTACCCCAGGGCCTGGGTATGTCTCCACCCTTTGTTCTTCTAAAACAGTGAATGGCCCTGGGCTTGTGCGTGTGGCCCTGGGCTTGTGTGCGTTCACCTGCATCTCCTGGATCCTCTCTGAGTGCCACTCTAAAGGTGTTTCCAGGCTGCTACCGCTTTGCAAGTTTTTAACTGGGGGCCAGCACTGGACACTTTTGTTATATCACTTCCCAGGCACCAGCTTATGGAGGCTCCCTCACCCTTCTGTTTACTTCCAATGTCTACCCACAGATTCACAACTTCACCCTTCCTACCTCATGATAGGCAGCGTTTTTCTGCTTGTAAAGATCCAGGTATATATTCTTACATCTCAGGCTGATTTTGTGGGTGTTCAAAAAGGTTTGGTAGATATCCAGCTAAATTCAGGGGACTGGTTGAAACAGGGTCCCTTACTGCTCTGCCATCTTGCTTCCCTCCTTTATTTTTTATTTAAATTCAATTTAGTTAACATATAGTGTTATTAGTTTCAAGGGTAGAGTTTAGTAATTCATCAGTTGCATACAAGACCCAGTGCTGATTACATCAAGTGGCCTCCATAATGCCCGTCACCCAGTTACCCATCCCCCCACCCATGACCACCACTCCAGCATCCCTGTTTCATTCCTATAGTTAGGAGTCTCTTATGGTTTGCTTCCCTCTTTTTTTAAATCTTATTTTATTTATCATTCTCTTCCCCTATGTTCATTCGTTTGTTTCCTAAATTCCATATATGAGTGAAATCATATGGTATTTGTCTTTCTCTGACTGATTTATTTCGATTAGCAGTATACCCGCTAGTTCCATCCACATGATTGCAAATGAAAATATTTTATGGCTAAGTAATATTCTGTTGTATATATATACACCACCTCATCTTTATCCATTCATCTGTCGGTGGACATCTGGGCTCTTTCCATATTTTGGTTATGTGGACATTGCTGCTATAAACATTGGGGATCATGTGCCCTACAAATCATTATGTTTGTAGCTTTTGGATGAATACCTACTAGTGCAATTACTGGGTCCTAGGGGAGTTCTATTTTTAACTTTAAAAAAAAATATTTTATTTATTCATTTGGCAGACAGAGAGAGAGAGAGAGAGAGAGCAAGCACAAGTAGGCAGAGTCTTAGGCAGAGGGAGAGGGAGTGGCAGGCTCCCTGCTGAGCAGAGTGCCTGATGAGGGGCTTGATCCCAGGACCCTAAGTTTATGACCTGAGCCGAAGGCAGACACTTAACCAACTGAGCCACTCAGGCGCCCCTATTTTCAACTTTTTGAGGAACCTTCATACTGTTCTCCAGAGTGGCTGCACCACTTTACATTCCCATCAACAGTGAAAGAGGTTTCCCCTTTCTCTTCATCCCTGCAAACCTCTGTTGTTTCTTGAGTTTTAAATTTTAGCCATTCTGAATGGTGGGAGTTGGTATCTCATTGTGGTTTTGATATGGATTTCCCTGATGCCAAGTGATGTTCAGTATTTTTTCATGTGCCTTGTAGGCATTTGTGTGTCTTCTTTAGAGAAGTGTCTGTTCATGTCTTCTGCCTATTTCTTGACTGGATTTTTTGTTTTATTTTGGTGGTTTGAGTTTGATAAGTTCTCTATAGATTTGAAAACTAGCCCTTTATCTGATATGTCATTTGCAAATATCTTCTCCCATTCCAAAGGTTGCCTTTAATTTCGTTGATTGTTCCATTTGCTGTGCAAAAGCGTTTTATCCTGATGAAGTCCCAATAGTTCATATTTGCTTTTGTTTCCATTGCCTCCGGAGACAAGTCTAGCAAGAAGTTGCTGTGGCTAAGGTCAAAGAGGTTGCTGCCTGTGTTCTCCAGGATTTGGATGGATTCATGACTCACATATAAGTCTTTCATCTGTTTTGAATTAATTTTTGTCTATGGTATGAGAAAATGGTCCAGTTTCATTCTTCTGCATGTGGCTGTCCAATTCTCCCAGCACCATTTATTGAAGAGACTTTTTTCTATTGCATATTCTTTCCTGCTTTGTGGAAGATTAGTTGACCATACCATTGAAGGTCTATTTCTGGGTTTTTTATTCTGTTCCATTGATCTATGTGTCTGTTTTTGTGCCAATACCATAATGTCTTTTGATTACAGCTTTTTAATAATCTTGAAATCCAGAATTGTGATGCCTCCAGGTTTGGTTTTCATTTTCAACATCACTTTGGCTATTTGGGGTCTTTTTTGGTTCCACACAAATTTTAAGATTGTTTGTTCTGGCTTTGGGAAAAATGCTGGTGGTATTTTGAGGGGATTTCTTTGATTGTGTATATCACTTTAGGTTGCATAGACATTATAACAGTATTTTATCTTCCAATCAATGAGCATGGAATGTTTTTTCCACTTCTATGTGTCTTCCTCTATTTCTTTCATAAGTGTTCTATAGTTTTCAGAGTACAGGTCTTTTACCATTTGGTTAGGGTTCTTTCTTGGTATCTTATGGGTTTTTGTGCAATTGTAAATGGGATTGATTAGTTCACATCTCTTTCTGTTGTTTCATTGTTAGTATAGAGAAAGGCACAGTCTTCTGTGCATTGATTTTATATACTGTGACTTTGCAGAATTCCTGTGTCAATCCTAGCAATTATTTGGTGGGGTCTTTTGGGTACTCTACATAGACTATCATGTCGCCTGCAAAGAGTGACTGACTTCTTCTTTACTGATTTGGATGATTTTATCTCTTTCTGTTGTCTGATTGCTGATGTTAGGACTTCCAGTACTACGTTGAAAAACAGTGGTGAGAGTGACATCCTTGTCGTGTTCCTGACCTTAGGGGAAAAATTGCTCAGTTTTTTCCTATTGAGGATGATATTCGCTGTGTGTCCTTCATATATAGCTTTTATGGTTTTGAAGTATGTTCCCTCTATCCCTACATTGTGGAGGTTTTTTAACAAGAAAGGATGCTGTATTTTGTCAAATGAGTTTTCTGTATCTGTTAAGAAGATCATATGGTTCTTGTCTTTTCTTTTATTCATGTGTTCTATCACATTGATTAATTTGCGGATATTGAGCCACTGTGCAGGCTAGGAATAAATCCAACTTGGTGGTGGCAAATAATCCTTTCAATGTACCGTTGATCCTATTAGTTCGTACCTTGGTGAGAATTTTTACATCCACTTCATCATGGATATTGGTTTGTGATTCTTCTCTTTAGTGGGTTCTCTCTGGTTTTTGGATCAAATGCTGAACACATAGAATGAGTCTTGAAGTTTTCCTTCCATTTCTATTTTTTTTTGAACATTTTCAGAAGAATAGGTATAAATACTTCTTTTTTTATTTAAATTCAATTAGTCAACACGTAGTACATCATTCGTTTTTATGTAACATTCAATGATTCACCAGTTGCGTATTACACTTAGTACTCATCATATCATATGCCCTCCTTAATGCCCATCACCCTGTTACCCCATTCCCCCAAACACCTCCATTTCTGCAACCCTCAGTTTCTCAGAGTCCAGAGTCTCTCATGGTTTGTCTCTCTCTGATTTCTTCCCATTCATTTTTCCCTCCCTCCCATTTTCCTCTGCACTATTCCTTCTTTTCCACATATGAGTGAAACCATATGATAATTGTGTTTCTCTGATTCAATTATTTCACATAGCATAATACACTACAGTTCCATCGATGTTGATGTAAGTGGTAGATATTCATCTTTTCTGATGGCTGAGTAATAGTCCACTGTATATATGAACCACATCTTCTTTATCCATTCATCTGTTGAAGGATATTTCCACTCTTTTTTTAATTTAAATTCAATTAGCCAACATCATTAGTTTCAGACTCCGGGTTCAACGATTCGTCAGTTGTGAATAACACACAGTGCTCACCACATCATGTGCCCTCCTTAATGCCCATCACCCAGTCATCCCATCCTCCCACCCACCTCCCCTTCTGCAGCCCTCAGTTTGTTTCCCAGTTACCCTCCAGTTCCATCCAGGTTGATGCAAATGGTAGGTATTCATCCTTTCTGATGGCTGAGTAATATTCCATTGTATATATGAACCACATCTCCTTTATCCATTCATCTGTTCAAGAAAATCTTGGCTCCTCCAGTTTGGCTATTGTGGATATTCCTGCTATGAACATCTGGGTGCATGTGCCCCTCCATTTCACTAGGTCTGTATCTTTGTGGTAAATACCCAGCTGGGCAATTAATGAGTCATAGGATAGTTCTATTTTTAACGTCTTGAGGAACCTCCATACTGTGTTCCAGAGTGCCTGCACCAGCTTGCATTCCCACCAACAGTGTAAGAGGTTTCCCCTTGTCTGCAACCTCACCAAAACTTTTTGTTTCCTGTCTTGTTAATTTTAGCCATAATAATTGGTGTGCGGTGGTATCTTATTGTGATTGTGATGTATTTCCAAGATGTCAAGTGATGTGGAGCATTTTTTCATGCTTCTGCTGGCCATTTGTATATCTTTTATGGAGAAGTGCCTGTTCATGTCTTCTGCCCATTTCTTGACTGCTTTATTTGTTTTTGGAGTGTTCAGTTTGAGAAATTCTTTATAGATCTTGGATACCAGCTCTTTATCTGTAATGTCATATGCAAATATCTTCTCCCATTCCATAGATTACCTATTAGTTTTGTTGACTGTATACTTTGTCATGCAGAAGCTTTTTATCTTGATGATGCCCCAATTGTTCATTTTTGCTTTAGTTTCCCTTGCCTTTAGAGATATGTCTTGTAGGAAGTTGCTGTGGCTGAGGTCATAGAGGTTGCTGTCTGTGTTCTCCTCTAGGATTTTGATGGAATCCTTTCTTACATTTAGGTGTTTCATCCATTTGACCTTATCTTTGTGTATGGTGCAAGACAATGGTCCAGTTCCATTCCTCAGCATGTGGCTGTCCAATTTTCCCAGCATCATTTGTTGAAGAGATTGTCTTTTGTCCATTTGATATTCTTTCTTGCTTTGTCGAAGATTAGTTAACCACAGAGGTGAGGGTCTATTTCTGGGTTCTCTATTCTGTTCCATTGATCCATGTGTCTGTTTTTGTGCCAGTACCACACTGTCTTGATAATCACAGCTTTGTAATATACCTTGAAGTCAGGCAACGTGATACCTCCAGCTTTGGTTTTCTTTTTCAACATTCCCCTGGCGATTCTGGGTCTTTTCTGGTTCCATACAATTTTAGGATACTATGTTGCAGCTCTGTGAAAAATGTCATTGGTATTTTTTTTTAATATTTTATTTATTTATTTGACAGAGAGAGAAAGGGAACACAAGCAGGGGAAGTGGGAGAGGGAGAAGCAGGCTTCCCGCCGAGCAGAGAGCCCGATGTGGGGCTTGATCCCAGGACCCTGGGATCATGACCTGAGCCGAAGGCAGACACTTAACGACTGAGCCACCCAGGTGTCCCATAAATGTCATTGGTATTTTGATAGGGATCGCATTGAAAGTATAGATTGCTCTGGGCAGGATAGACATTTTAACTATGTTCATTCTTCCAATCCATGGGCATGGGATATTTATCCAATTCTTTGTATCTTCCTTAATTTCTTTCATAAGTGTTCTGTAGTTTCTAGAGTACAGATCCTTTGCCTCTTTGGTTTGGTTTATCCCTAGGTATCTTATGGTTTTAGATGCAATTGTAAATGGTATATATTCCTCAATTTATGTCTCTTCAGTCACATTCTTAGTGTATAGAAATGCAACTGATTTCTGTGCATTGGTTTTGTACCCTGCCACATTGCTGAATCTCTGTATGAGTTCTAGCAATTTGGGGGTGGAGTCTTTTGGGTTTTCCACATAACATATCATGTCTTCTGCAAAGAGAGAGAGTATGCCTTCTTTTTTTACCAATCTGAAGTCCTTTTATTTACTTTATTTTTTGTCTGATTGCTGATCCTAGGATTTCTAGTACTATACTGAACAACAGTGGTGAGAGTGGGCATCCCTGTCTTGTTCCTGACCTTAAGGGAAAAGCTCTTAGTTTTTCCCCATTGAGGATGATATTTGCTGTGGGCTTTCATAGATGGCTTTTATGGTATTGAGTTATGATCCCTCTATCCCTGTACTTTGAAGACTTTTAATCAAGATAGGACGCTATGTTTTGTAAAATGCTTTTTCTGCACCCACTGAGGTGATCATGTGGTTCTTGTCTTTTTTTTTTAATTAATGTGCTCTGTCACGTTGATTGATTTGTGAATGTTGAACCATCCTTGCATCCCAGGGGTAAATCCCACCTGGTCATGGTGAACAATCCTTTTAATGTAATGTTGTATCCTATTGGCAGATATCTTGTTGAATATTTTGGCATCGATGTTCATGAGGGATATTGGTCTGTAATTCTCCTTTTTGATTGGGTCTTTGGTTTTGTGATGGATGCAATGTTGGCCTCATAGAATGAGTTTGGAAGTTTTCCTTCCATTTATATTTGTTGAAACAGCTTTAGTAGAATACGTAATATTTCTTCTTTAAATGTTTGGTAGCATTCCCTTGGGAAGCCATCTGTCACTGGACTCTTGTTTTTTGGAATTTTTTTGATTACTGCTTCAATTTTCTTCCTGGACATTGGTTGGATCAGATTGTCTACCTTTTCCTGTTTCCGTCTTGGTAGTTTATAAGTTTCCAGGAATGCATCTATTTCTTCCAGATTGCCTAATTTGTTGGCATATAGTTGCTCATAATATGTTCTAACAATTGTATTTCCTTAGTATTGGTCATGATCTCTCCTCTTTCATTCATGATTATTAATTTAGGTCCTTCCTCTTTTAGTTTTGACAATTGTGGCCAGAGGCTTATCGATCTTATTAATTCTTTCAAAGAAAAAACTTCTAGTTTTGTTTTATCTGTTCTACTGTTCTTCTGGTTTCTATTTCATTGATTTCTGCTCTAATCTTTATTATTTTTCTTCTCCTGTTTGGTTTAGGTTTTACTTGCTGTTCTTTCTCCGGGTGCTTTAGTTATAAGGTTAGCTTGTGTATTTGAAATTTTTCTAACTTTTTTTTAAAATATAATTTTATTTTATTATGTTACGTTAGTCACCATACAATACATCATTAGTTTTTGATGTGGTGATCCATGATCCATTGTTTTCATATAACACCCAGTGCTCCATGCAGTATGTGCCCTCCTTAATACACATCACTGGGCTAACCCATTCCCCCACCACCCTCCCCTCTAAAACCCTGTTGGTTTCTCAGAGTCCATAAGCTCTCATGGTTCATCTCTCCCTCCGATTTCCTCGCCCCTTTATTTTTCCCTTCCCTCTCCTACTGTTATCCATGCTATTCCTTATGTTTCACAAATAAGTGAAACCATATGATAATTGACTTTCTCTGCTTGACTTATTTCACTTAGCATACTCTCCTCCAGTCCCAACCATATTGATGTAAAACTTGGGTATTCATCCTTTCTGATGGCTGAGTAATATTCCATTGTATATAGGGACCACATCTTCTTTATCATTCATCTGTGGAAGGGTATCTCGGCTCTTTCCACAGTTTGGTTATTGCAGACATTGCTGCTATGAACATTGGGGTGCATATGGCCCTTCTCTTCCTTACATCTGTGTCTTTGGGGTAAATACCCAGGAGAGCAATTGCTGGGTCATAGGGTAGCTCTATTTTTTTAATTTTTGAGGAACGTCCACACTGTTTTCCAAAGTGGCTCTACCAACTTACAACAGTGTAAGAAGGTTCCCCTTTCTCCACAACTTCTCCAACATTTGTTGTTTCTTTCCCTGTCAATTTTTGCCTTTCTAACTGGTGTAAGGTGGTATCTCAGTGTGGTTTTGATTTGAATTTCCCTGATGGCTAATGATGATGAACATTTTTTCATGTGTCTGTTGCCATTTGTATGTCTTCTTCAGAGAAGTATCTTTTCATGTCTTCTGCCCATTTTTTGACTTGATTATTTGTTTTTTGGGTGTTGAGTTTGAGAAGTTCTTTATAGATCTTGGATACCAGCCCTTTATCTGTACCGTCATTTGCAAATATCTTCTCCCATTCTGTGGGTTGCCTCTTTGCTTTGTTGACTGTTTCCTTTGCTGTGCAGAAGCTTTTGATCTGGATGAAGTCCCCAAAGTTCATTTTTGCTTTTGTTTCACTAGCTTTTGGAGATCTATCTTGAAAGAAGTTGCTGTGGCCGATGTCCAAGACGATACTGCCTATGTTCTCTTCTAGGATTTTGATTGATTCCTGTCTCACATTGAGGTCTTTCATCCATTTTGAGTTTATCTTTGTGAATGGTGTTAGAGAATGGTCGAGTTTCATTCTTCTGCATGTGACTGTCTAATTTTCCCAGCACCAATTATTGAAGAGACTGTCTTTTTTCCATTGCATATTTTTTCCTGAGTTGTCGAAGTTTATTTGACCATAGGGTTGAGGGTCCATATCTGGGCTCTCTATTCTGTTCCATTGGTCTATATGTCTGTTTTTGTGCCAGTACCATGGTGTCCTGGAGATCACAGCTTTGTAATATAGCTTGAAACCGGTCAACGTGATGCCCCCAGCTTTGTTTCTCTTTTTCAACATTTCCTTGGTGATTCGGGGTCTTTTCTGATTCCATACAAATTTTAGGATTGTTTGTTCCAGCACTTGGAAAAATGCCATTGGAATTTTCATCGGGATGGCATTGAAGGTATAGATTGCTCTGGGTAGCATAGACATTTTAACAATGTTTATTCTTCCGATCCATGAGCATGGAATATTTTTCCATCTTTTTGTGTCTTCTTCCATTTCTTTCATGAGTGTTCTGTAGTTCCTAGGTATAAGTCCTTTACCTCTTGCTTAGGTTTATTCCAAGGTATCTTATGGTTTTTGGTGCTATTGTAAATGGAATCATTTCTCTAATTTCTCTTTCTACAGTTGCATTATTAGTGTGTAAGAAAGCAACTGATTTCTGTGCATTGATTTTGTATCCTGCCACATTACTGAATTGCTGTATGAGTTCTGGTAATTTGGGGGTGAAGTCTTTTGGGTCATCCACATAAAGTATCATGTCATCTGTGAAAAGAGAAAGTTCGACTTCTTCTTTACCAATTTGAATACATTTTATTTCTTTTCATTGTCTGATTGCTGTTGCTAGGACTTCTCAAACTATTTGGAACTATAGTGCCGAGAGTGGGCATCCTTGACTGTTCCTGATCTTAAGGGAAAGGCTCTCAATTTTTCCCCATTGAGGATGATATTCGCCGTGGGTTTTTCATAGATGGCTTTTATGAACTTGAGGAATATTCCCTCTATCCCTATACTCTCAAGAGTTTTAATCAGGAAAGGATGTTGTATTTTGTCAAATGCTTTTTCTGCATCAAGTGAGAGGACCATATGGTTCTTCTCCCTCCTCTTATTAATGTGTTCTATCACATTGATTGATTTGCGAATGTTGAACCACCTTTGCATCATGGGGATAAATCCCATGTGGTTGTGGTGGATGATCCTTTGAATGTATTGTTGGATCCTATTAGCTGGGATTTTGTTGAGGATTTTGGAATCCATATTCATCAGCGATATCGGTCTGAAATTCTCCTTTTTGATGGGGTCTTTGCCTAGTTTGGGGATTAAGGTAATGCTGGCCTTATAGAATGTATTTGGAAGTTTTCCTAATTTCCTATTTTTTGACCCAGCTTCAGTAGAATAGGTATTATTTCTTCTTTGAATGATTGGTAGAATTCCCCAGGGAATCCATCAGGCCCTGGACTCTTGTTTTTTGGGAGGTTTTTGATCACTGCCTTAATCTCCTTACTGGTTATTGGCCTATTCAGGTTGTCAATTTCTTCCTGTTTCAGTCTTGGCAGCTTATAGGTTTCCAGGAAGGCCTCCATTTCATCCAGATTACTCAGTTTACTGGCATATAGTTGTTGATAATAATTTCTAATAATTTTTTCTATTTCATTGGTGTTAGTGGTGATTTCTCCCCTTTCATTCATAATTTTATTAATTTGGATCCTTTCTCTTTTCCTTTGGGTAAGTCTGGCCAGTGGTTTATCAATCTTATTAATTCTTTCAAAGAACACACTTCTACTTTTCTTGATCTGATCTACTGTGTTTCTGGTTTTTAATTCATTGATTTCTGCTGTAATCTTAATTATTTCTCTTCTAATGCATGGCTTAGGCATCGTTTGTTGCTTTTTCTATAGTTCTTTAAGGTGTAGAGATAGTTGGTGAATTCGGGATTTTTCTATTTTTTTGACTGAGGCTTGGATGGCTATGTATTTCCCCCTTAGGGCCGCCTTTGCAGTATGCCATAGGTTTTCGACTGATGTGTTTTTGTTCTCATTGGTTTCCATGAATTGTTTAAGTTCTTCTTTGATTTCCTGGTTGACCCAAACATTCTTGAGCAGAGTGGTCTTTAGCTTCCACGTGTTTGAATTCCTTCCAAATATTTTCTTGTGATTAAGTTCCAGTTTTAAAGCATTCTGATCTGAAAATATGCAGGGAATAATCTCAATCTTTTGGTATTGGTTGAGTCCTGACTTATGACCCAGTATGTGGTCTATTCTGGAGAAAGTTCCATGTGCGCTCGAGATGAATGAGTATTCTGTTGCTTTAGGGTGGAATGTTCTGTATATTTTTATGAGGTCCATCTGGTCCAGTGTGTCATTCAAAGCTCTGTTTCTTTGTTGATTTTCTGCTTAGATGATGTGTCTATTTTTGAGAGCGGAGTATTGAGATCTCTTATAATTAACGTATTGTTATCAATATGACTCTTTTGGTGAACAGTTGGCTTATGTAGATGGCTGCACCCATGTTGGGGGCATAGATATTTACAACTGTTAGATCTTCTTGTTGGATAGACTCTTCAAGAATGATATCGTGTCCTTCTGTGTCTCTAACTACTGTCTTTAGTTTAAAATCTAATTTGTCTGATATAAGAATTGCTACCCCAGCTTTCTTTTGAGGTCTGCTGGCATGGGAGATGGATCTCCAACTTTTCACTTTCAGTCTGGATGTATCTTTAGGTTCAAAATGAGTCTCTTGTAGACAGCATATAGATGGATCCTGTCTTTTTATCCAATCTGCAACCCTGTGCCGTTTTATGGGAGCGTTTAGGCCATTCACGTTGAGAGTGATTATTGAAAGATATGAATTAATTGTCATCATGTTGCCTGTGAAGACGTTGTTTTTATAGATTGTCTCTGTAAATTTCTGTTGTATATCACTCTTGGGGTCCTTCTCCGTTTATAGAACCCCCTTAATATTTCTCTAGGGCCAGCTTAGTGGTCACATATTCTTTAGCTTCTGCTGGTCTTGGAAGCTCTGCATCTCTCCATCCATTCTAAATGTCAGCCTTGCAGGATAAAGCATTCTTGGCTGCATGTTCTTCTCATTTAGTATCCTGAATATGTCTTCCTGGATATGTCTGACGTGATTCTGATGTTCCTCCCTCTGTACGTAAGGAATCTCTTCCCCCTAACTGCTCTTAAGATGGTTTTCTTGGTTCTAAGGTTTGCGAGTTTTACTATTACATGCCGGGGTGTTGGCCTGTTTTTCTTGAGATTGGGATGGGTCCTCTCTGCCTCTAGGACACGGATGTTTGTTTCATTCCTCAGATTAGGGTAGTTCTCAACTACGATTTGCTCAAATATATCTTCTAGTCCTCTCTCTCTCTCCATCCCCTCAGGTATTCCAATAATTCTGACATTGGAATGCTTCATGGTGTCATTTATATCTCTGATTCTATTTTCGTGCATTCTGAGTTGTTTTTCCCTGGCCTCCTCTTTTCCCTTTTTATCTATTATATTGTCTTCCAGGTCACTAATTCTTTCTTCTGCCTCACTTACCCTAGCTGTTAGATTGTCTATATTGTATTGGTCTCACTGATAGCATTTTTAAGTTCTGCCAATTTACCTTTCATTTCTGCCCTTAGAGACTCTATGTTGCCAGTAATTGATTTCTCCATTCTACATATTGTCTTCACAATTGCTAGCCTGAATTTCATCTACGACATCTTGGTTATATCTGCATCCATTTGTAAATCTGCAGCATAAGTCATAATCTCTTAGTCTTTCCTATTTTGGGGGTTCCTTCTCTTAGTCATTCTGTTGATGGGTGGTTGAGGGAACGTAGAGAGTCCAAATTATTGACCAGAACCCAAGGAAGAATGACCTGTTTTCTAGGGACCTTAGGGTTGCTGGCCTCTTATTCTCCCAGCCTGTCTTCTGGGGGAGTGTCCTGCCACACTGTTACTCAGGCAACCCTGTTTAGGCAGAGTTGCCCTGCCCCCCTGTGGCGGGGGATGAGCTCAGTGGAAACCGGTGTTTGGGAGCTTTTGTTCTCTGGTGGCCCTCGTAGCTTTAAATGTCTCTTCTGAGAGTCCAAACAGAAGAGACCATTTCTAACCCTCTGCCTCAGAGCAAAGAGATTGCAGTCTGTTCTTCAGTGAGCTCTCCAGACCACACTGTCTCCGTTTTAAATCTGCTGCTATAAACTGCAGCGTCCTGGGTTTGTGCCCCTTCATAGTGCTCCCAATCCTGCTTTGGTGCAGGTCTCTGTCCTTTGTGCTTCTAAAAGCCCCAATGGCTCCCAGTTTGGAGTAGTGGCCCCTCCGGTTTCCATCACAGGGCCTGCCCTAAAGTCCTTTCCCTGCTGCTACAGGTCTGTTAGTCTGTGCCCCATCACCAGCACAGGAGGTTGTCACTCACCTGCGGTGTAGCATCCCCACGGCCAGGCTCACTCCCTCTGTAGTTTATCCTCTGATAACTTCCTGGAGTCATGGCTTCCTGCTTTGTACCTGGAAACCAATTGCCTGTGATCTTCTGTTTGTAGAGATCCAGAGCTTCTTACATCTCAGGCTGATTTTTTGGGTGCTCAGAGTGGTCTGGTAGATATCCAGCTCAATTTCGGGGACCAGTTGGAATAAAGTCCCCTACTCCTTTGCCATTTTTTCCAGTCTGGAAGTTTTCTAACTTTTTGAGAGTGGATTGGATTGCTATGTACTTCCCTCTTAGGACAGCACTTGCTGTGTCCCATAGGTTTTGTACTGATTTGTTTTCATTCTCATTAGTTTGTATGAATTGTTTGGGTTATTCTTTAATTTCCTGGTTGACCCATTCATTCTTTAGCAGGATGCTCTTTAACCTCCAAATGTTTGAGTCCCTTCCAGATTTCTTCTTGTGGTTGAGTTTCAGTTTGAAAGCATTGTGGTCTGAAAATATGCAGGGAATAACCTCAATCTTCTGGTGTCAGTTGATACGTGAGTTTTGACCCGGTACATGATCTATTCAGAGAAAGTTCCATGTGCACTCCAGAAGAATCAGTATTCTGTTGATTTAGGATGACATGTTCTGTATATATCTAAGAAGTCCATCTGGTCCAATGTGTCATTCAAAGCTCTTGTTTCTTTATTGATCTGCTTAGATGATTTGTCTATTGCTTTTAGTGGGGTGTTGAAATCCCCTAGTATTAATATATTATTATCAATGTGTTTCTTTACTTTGGCTATTATTTGGTTTATATATTTGCCTTCTCCCAAGTTGGGAGCATAAATATTTACAATTGTTATATCTTCTTGTTGGACAGACACTTTAAGTATGATATAGTGTCCCTCTACATCTTTTACAACATTCTTTGGTTTAAAATCTAATTTGTCTGATTTGAAGATTGCTACTCCAACTTTCTTTTGAATTTGATTAGTGTGGTAAATTATCCAACTTTTCACTTTGTCTGGAGGTGTGTTTAGGTCAAAATTCGTCTCTTGTAGACAGTATATGGATGGGTCTTGCTTTTTTTTTTTTTTTTTCCAGTCTGATACCCTGTGTCCTTTGGTTGGAGCATTTAGCCATTTACATTCAGAGTAACTAATGAAAGATATGAATTTAGTACTACTGTGTTGCCTGTAAAGTCTCTGTTTCTGTAGATTGTCTCTGTTACTTTCTGGTTTATGTTTCCTTTGGGCTCTCTCTTAGCTTATATGATCCCCCTTAATATTTCTTGCAGTGTTGGCTTAGTGGTCAGGTATTCTTTCAGTTTCTGTCTGTCCTGGAAACTCTTTGTCTCTCCTTCCGTTTTGAATGACAGCCTTGCTGGATAAAGTAATCTTGGCTGCATGGTCTTCTCATTTATTTTCCTGAATATGTTTGCCAGCCCTTTCTGACTTGCCAGGTTTTTCTGGATAGGTCTGATGTTATTCTGATGTTCCTCCCTCCATACCTAAGGAACCTCCTCTCCCTAGCTGCTCTCAGGATATCTTCTTTGGCTCTAAGATTTGCAGTCTTCACTATTATATGTTACGGTGTTGATCCATTTTTATTGACTTTGGGAGGGGTCCTCCCTGCCTCTTGGACATGGCTGCTTGCTTCCTTCCCCAGATTAGGAAATTTTATAGCAATGATTTGCTCAAATATACCTTCTATCCTTCTGTCCTTCTCCACCCCCTCTGTGATCTCAGTAATTCTGACATTGTTTCATTTCAAGGCATCATTAAATTCTTGAAGCCTTTCTTCATGGGCTAGTAGTTGTCTTTCTCCTTTTTCCTCAACTTCCTTCCTTTCCATCAGCCTGTCCTCTAGATCACTTTTCTCTCTTCTGCCTCATTCACCCTAGCTTTAGAGCATCCAATTTAGACTGCATCTTATTCATAGCATTTTTAAGTTTGGTCTGATTAGATTTCATTCCCACCCTTAGCTATTCTGTGTTTTCATTTATGGGTTTTTTAAAGCCTATTTACTTTATAATTGCTATTCTATATTCCATCTCTGACCTCTTACTTATATCCATATTGATTAGCTCTGTGGCAGAAAACGTTGCCTCTCTTTCTTTCCTTTGTTGTGAGATCCTCCTTCTAGTCATTCTTCCCAGGGTAGGATGGGTGAGCAAATGAACAGAGTCAAAAATATCCACCAAGACCCAAGCAAAATGCACCCAAGAAAAAAATCCAAATTGTTTGGGAAGCCACCACAGAAAAGCAAAAGAAGACAAAATGAAACAAAACAGTAATAAAGGAGGGGAAGAGACTATAATCTCACAGGGTGGACAAAGCAGGGTGATCCACTTGTTCCTGATTTAATTTTGGTCTGTGTGTTAGAAGACACTACATCCCAAAAAGGCAAAGAAAGGAAAACTTATATATATATGGATATATATACACACATATATAAATGATATATAATATGTATGTATTATTATATATTTAATTTATTTAAATTAATGATAAATTACATATTATAAAATTATAAATTTTATAAAATTATAAAATAAAATAAATAAAATTTAAATTATATAAAATTATAAAATAAATTAATTTATATATTATGAATATATAATTTAATTTATATCTAATAATATATAAATATAAATATAGTTGAATAGATTGATAAAAGGACTAGAATGAAGCATGTACCTATAACATGTAGATATGAAAATACGAAAGTTGAAATGTAACTTAAAAACATATGTTGATAAAATAAGAACGTAGCTGAAATGGGGAAATGGTAAATAAAATAAATGAAAACTTCAGAGTTACGGATAAGGAAACACCTGGAGCTTAATATACTATTTTCCCTGGCACTGGAGTTTTACAGTCTTATGGGATCCATAAGGTTGTCATTGACCTGTTCTTCCAGTCTGTCTTCTCTGGGAGGGGACTGCTGTGCTGCTTCTCAGATGTCTTTGCCTGGGTGGAGTTATCCCACCCCTTGTCAGGGGGATGGGCCCAATGCATGCTGGTTAGTCTGTGTGGCTTTTTTTCCCTGGAGGCTTTCTGCGCCTCTTTAGAAGGTCAGAGCAAAATTGGCTGTGCCGAGATCTCTGGCCTAGAGCCACACGATTGTGATCCTCCCTCTTCAATAAACCCTCCAGGTCAAAGAGTCTCCACTTTTGTGTGCCACAAACTCCACAGACTCCCAAGGTTTGTTCCCACTGCAGTCCACCCCGGGCAAGTCCCAGGGACTGGAGAGCGTCACTGTGCTTTGTGTTTGTGACTGTGAGTGGTTGTGGGTTCGCACGTGCACCCTGTTCCATGGCCATTTCACCCCTCCCAGGGGATGGTAAATGGCCCACAAGTTCCAGTCCTTTTCAGGGTGCTCAGGCAAAGAGTCATCTCCCCACTGGCCCAGCTAGAGGTTATAGCGACCAGAGCTGAGACTCCTTCCTGGGCTCGCTGACTATAACCAGTTTCCCCACTCCACTGCTTGGGCATTCTATCGGTTCAGGCACCCCCATTCTTTCTGTGTCTCCTGGGATCCTGAGACCACAATGACCCACCTAGAATTCTGCCATTTTCATCCCCTGAATCCCTGTCAGAAAGGGATGTCTCTCACTGGAGCAGATTTCTAAGGGTTCCAATTTTGTGCTCCAGTGTTTTATCACTTTCTGGTAGCCAGCTTATGGAGGCTCCCTCCCCATTCCATTTATCTTCTGATAGCTCCCCACAGATTCGCAACTTTGCACCTCCTACCTTGCAAAAAGCAGTCATTTTTTCTGCTTGTAGAGTTCCAGATAAATTTTCTTACTTCTCAGGCTGAATTCATGGGTCTTCAGAATGCTTTGATAGATATTGAGCTAAATTCCAGGGACCTGATGAAATGATGTCCCCTACTCTTCCACCATCTTCTAATTCTTCTTTAAATGCTTGGTAGAATTCCCCTGGGAAGCCATCTGGCCTGGGACTCTTTGTCGGGAGATTTTTGATTTCTGATTCAAATCTTTTGCTGGTAATGTCTGTTCAGGTTTTCTATTTCTCCCTGTTTCACATTTGGTAGTTTATATATTTCCAGGAATGCATTCATTTCTTTCAGATTGCCTAATTTGTTGGCATTTAATGGCTCATAATATTCTCTTATATCTGTTTCTATTTCTGTGGTTTTGTTTGTGATATCTCTTCTTTCATTCATGATTTTTTTGTTGTTGTTCCTTTCTCTTTTCTTTTTGATATGCCTGGCTAAGAGTTTATTCTTCTTAATTCTTTCAAATAACCAGCCCATAGTTTCATTGATCTGTTCTACTGTTGTTGTTTTTTTTTTAATTTCTATATCATTAATTTCTGTTCTAATCTTCATTATTTCTCTTCTCTGACTGGATTTAGGCTTTATTTGGTGTTCTTTTTCCAGCTCCTTTAGGTGTAAGCTAAGGTTTTGTATTTGAGATTTTTCTTGCTTCTTGAGGGAGGCCTGTATTACTATATACTTCCTTCTTATGACAGTCTTTACTGCATCCAAATGTTTTGAACTGTCATGTTATCATTTTCATTTCCTTCCACGTATTTTTTTAAATTCTTCTTTAATGTCCCGGTTGACTCCTTCATACTTTAGTAAGATGTTTTTTAATCTCCATATATTTGTTGCCCTTTCAAATTTCTTCTTGTGGTTGACTTAACGTTTCAAAACACTGTGGTCTGAAAATATGCATTTCATGATCTCAGTCTTTTTGTACCAGTTGAGACCTGATTTGTGACCCTGTAGGTGATCTATTCTGGAGAATGTTCCATGTGCATTTAAAAAGAATGTGTATTCTCTTGCATTAGAATGCAGTGTTCTGAATATATCTATAAAGTCCATCTGGTCCAGTGTGTCATCCAAAGCCCTTGTTTTCTTGTTCATCTTCTGCTTAGATGATCTGTCCATTACTGTGAGTGGGGTGTTAAAGTCCACTACTGTTATTGTATTATTATCATAAATTTCTGTAGATTTGTTATTAACTGCTTTATATATTTGGCTGCTCCCAAGTTAGGGGCATAAGTATTTACAGTTGTTTGATCTTCTTGTTGTCTAGACAGCTTTATTATGGTATAGTGTCCTTCACCTCCTATTATAGTCTTTTGTTTAAAATCTCATTTGTCGGATATAAAGATGGCTACTCCAGCTTTCTTTTCATGTCCTGTAGCATGATAAATATTTCTCTAACCCTTCACTTTCAGCCTGGAGTTGTCTTTGTGTCTAAAATGAGTCTTGTAAGCAGCATATGAGTTGATCTTGTTGTTGTTTTGTTTTGTTTTGTTTTGTTTTTTTTAACCTATTCTGATACCCTATGTCTTTTGATTAGAGCACTGAGTCCAGTTACATTCAGAGTAATTATTGAGAGGTATGAATTTAGTGTCATTGTATTACCTGTAAAGTTGCTCTTCCTGTAGATTGTCTCCATTCCTTTCCTGCTTTTGTTAATTTTTGGTCTCTCTTTACCCTCACAGTGTCCCCTTTAATATTTTGTAGGGCTGGTTTAGTTTTCATGAATTCCTTTAGTGCTTGTTTGTTTGTTTGTTTTGGAAACTCTTTATCTCTCTTATTCTGAATGAGCCTTGCTGGATCAAGTATTCTTGGCTGCATATTTTTCCAATTTAGCACATTGAATTTGTCATGCCATTTCTTTCTGGCCTTTCAGGTCTCTGTGGACAAGTCTGCTGCCAGCCTTTTGTGTCTACCCCTGTTGGTTAAGGACTTCTTGTCCTGAGCTGCAATCAGGATTTTCTTTTTATCTTTGTAATTTGCAAGTTTCACTATAATATTTTGAGGTGTTGACCTATTTCTGTTGATTTTGAGGGGAGTTCTCTGTGCCTCTTTGAATTGAATGCCCATTTCCTTCCCCAGATTAAGGAAGTTCTCAGGTATAATTTGTTCAAATAAAACTTCTGCCCCTTTTCCCTGGTCTTCCTCTGGGACTCCTATAATATGGATATTATTTTGCTTTATGGAATTGCTGCATTACTTAATCTAATAGTTTTCTTTCCTTCTTCTTTTCAGCTTCCTTGTTTCCCATCATTTTATCTTCTATATCACTGATTTTCTCTTCTTCGGTCACCTTCATTTTTATGGTCTCCACTTGGGACTGCATCTCAGGTTTAGTATTTTTTAATTTCGGCCTGACTACATTTTAGTTCTTTTATCTCTATAGTAAAGGATTCTCTAGTGTTTTCTATACTTTCTTTTCAAGCCCAGCTATTATCTTTATAATTGTCATTTTAAATTCTAGTTTAGACACCTTACTTACATTCATATTGATTATATCCCTGGCTGTGAATAGTACCTTCTGTTCTTTCTTTTGGGGTAAGTTTCTCAGTCCTGTCATTTTGTCCAGAAAAGGAAAGAAAAAAAGGAAAAACACAACAAAAACAACAATAAGAACAACAAAAACAAAACTAGATCCTGAGTGTGTTTTGGTCTGCTTGTTAAAAGAAACTAGATCATAAAATGAGAAAGAAAAACATATATGTAAAATAAAATAAAATACAATGAAAGGAAACAAGAGATAAAATATATAAAGTATATATAAAATAAAAATTTAAAAATAAAAAGAATTGAGAAAAGAAAATAACTGAAAAAAATACTGAAAGACTAAAGAATAAAGATACAAATAATGCTATATACAGTTTTCTCCAGGAGCTGAAGCTTTGCAGTATGATCAGTAAACCTGGTGAGAGCGAGTTGTTTGTGTTGGTCTTCTGGGGGAGGGGTCTGTTGCGCTGATTCTTTCTTTTTTAATATTTTATTTATTTATTTGACAGAGAGAGAGAGAGAGAGAGAGAGAGAGAGAGGGAGAACAAGCAGGGGGAGCAGCAGAAGGAGAGGGAGAGGCAGGCTCTCCGCTGTGCTGGGAGACCGATGGGGGGCTCAATCCCAGAACCCTGGGATCATGACCTGAGCTGAAAGCAGACACTTAATGAACTGAGCCACCCAGGTGCCCCTGTTGCACTGATTCTCAGGTGGACTTGCCCTAATGGAAATGGTTTTCCAGGGCACTGGGAGGCAGGTCTTGGTGTAAGTATATCTGAACTCCACTAGGTGGTGCTGTTTTTTCTCCCTGAAGGCTTTCAGCACTGATGGGTGGGATGAATATGACTGTGGCTTCTCTCTAGCCCTGGAGGGGAAAATTCATACCCCCCACTCTTCAGTGAACCCTGTTAGAAAAGCAATCAGTCACTCTTGTCTCCCTGGTTTCTGTCAGAATTTTGTGTTTACCCAGCCTGTGACTGAGAATTTTATCTCAGTGATGAGACTGAGTTTCAAATTCCAAATTTTAGGGCCACAGCTCTCCCCAGCACTTTTCCTCCTGGTGTGTAGGGGGTTCTTGCCATGCTTCTGCCTTTTGCTAGACCCCTCCCAGGAAAGCAGTCACATGACCTTCAGGGGTTCAATTTATGGCAACACAGAACAGAAAGCTGGCACCTAGACTCGCTGTTTTCAGCCGGCTTCCTCGCTCCCATGCCTGGGAAATCTGCTGTACTGAGGCACCACCCATTCTCCTTTCCACCCTGGGGATCCTTAGACCATGCTGTCACACGTGGGATTCCACCCACTTCACCGCCTGAGCACCTTTAAGCCAGACACGTCCCCTGAGGATATCCTCAGCTGTATCACACCAGATTCAAGTTTCCACACCTATTTTCAAAGGGAGGTTGGGTTTCTGCTTGTAGACTTGCAGCATTTGTTTTCTCACATCTCTGATTAATTTCTCAGGTGTTCAGAAAGATTTGATAACTATCTAGTTGTATTCAAGGGAGGAGAGAAACTTAGGGTTCCCCTACTTCTCTGCCATCTTAACTCCCATTCCTTGGATAGAGTATTCTTGGCTGCAGATTTTTCCCATTTAGCATGTTGAATACTTCATGCCACTGTTTCCTGGCTTTATTTTTTATTAATTTATTTTAAAGATTTTATTTATTTATTTATTTGAGAGAGAGAAAGAGAGAGAGAACCAGCAGGGGGAGTGGTAGAGGGAGAAGCGATGTGGGACTTGATCCCAGGACCCTGGGATCATGACCTGAGCCGAAAGCAGATGCTTAACCAACTGAGCCACCCATGCGTCCCTGCCCCCTGGTTTTACATGTTTCTATTGAGCCATCTGCAGTTAGCCTTATAGTTCTCCCCTTGTAAGTAGGGACTTCTTTTTTCTTGCTGATTTTAGGATTTTTTTCTTTATCATAATATTTGCAAATTCAATTACAATATGTCTTGGTGTTGGTCTGCTTTTCTTGATTTTGTTCATAGTTCTCTGTGTTTCTGGATTTGGTAGTCTGTTTCCTTCCCCAGATTAGGGAATTTTTCAGCTATTATTTCCTGGAAATAAATTTTCTGCCCCCTTTTTTCTTTCTTATTCTTCTGGAAGTCTTATGATATGAATGTTATTATGTTTGATGGAGTCACTGAGTTCCTCATGTCTGTTCTCATAATCCATAATTCCCTCTTTCTTTTGTTCAGCTAATTATTTTATCTTCTATACCACTTATTTGTTTCTGTGCTTCTTCCATCTTTGTGTTCATTACATCCTCTTTTTCAAATCTTATTGTATTGTTCATTTCTGTTTAAAAAAACCCCACTATTTTATCTCTTCAGTAAGGGCCTCCTTGAACTCTTCCATTTTTTCCTCAAGCCCAGCAAATATTCTTGTGATTATTGCTTTAAATTCTCCATCGGTCAGTCTGTTTTGCTTAGATCTCTGGCTGTGACCTTTTCTTGTTTCATTTTGGATGAATTCCTCCATCTTGGCATTTTGTCTAGGGCTCTATCTTTTTTTGTGTGTTACAGAAGCCTGTTATGTTTCCTGCTCCTGAGAGCAATGGCTTTACAAAGAAGAGGTCATATAGTGACCAGGACCTGGTGCTTCAGGGAATGTCTCTCCTGTGTGCTGTGTGTACTTGGCTGTCGTGCTTTGGTTACTCTATCCTTCATGCCACTCATCTGAAGAGGCTCTCCTTGCCTGCAGTGGGCAGTGTTTGAACCTCAGCCATAGTGTGGTGAGTTTAACTAGGCATGCTCTGGTCTGCTGGTTAAATGAGACCTGATGCTTCTTCCACTAGAACTGAAGCCTTGCAGTACTCTAGTCAAGAGACATGTGTGGAGGGAGCTTTCTGCTGGTCTTCTGGGGCAGGAGCTCCCTCAGCTGGGACTGAGACACACTTGCCCTAGAAGGGCTGTAACAGTAGAGTGCAAGGGGATGGGAGTTGGTGTAAACAGGTTAGGTAGCCAGTGTCAGTGCTGTGCTGTTTACAGCTGGCAGTTCTGGGCCTATGCTGAAGGTCAGGGGAGGAAAATGGTGCCAATCAGCTTCTTTGTCCCCAGTAGGGGTCTCTTTCCTTGCTGCTCTCAGGAAGCAGTCTCAGAAGAGTGAATAATCTCCCCTCTGTGCATTCCAGGTGTTGTACATGCTGTCTGTCTCTGGTTGTTTACCTGCCTTCTCTCCAGGAGCAGCTCAGTGCCCTCCAGGCTCTATTGCAGCCAACCCTGCTGACTTAAAACTCCAAAGTTTAGGAACATGGTGTGGGCAAGGGCCTGTGCTGATCTTCTGGAGGAGGGTCTCACTGTGCTAGGATGGATGCAGGTTTGACCAAAAGGGCAGTCACACCAGAGTGCAAGGGGCATGGGGCTTGGAGCAAGCAGGCTAGGCAGCCAGTCTCAGGCTGAGCTGGTCTTGGCAGGTGGCTTTATGGCTATATTGAGGGGTGAAGGAGGGAAATGGCACTCACTGACCCTTTGTCCTCAGAGAGGCCTTTCTGTGAATGCCACCTCTCACAGATATGCCCCAAGAAGAGCAAACAATTTCCCCCTATGTGTCTTAGGTGTTCCTCAGATTGCACAGTCTGTTCCTGGGTTGTTCGCCTGCTTTCTCACCAGGAGTAAGGCAGCTCCCACAGGTTTCTATCCCAGCCAAGCCCACTGACCTCTAAAACTCCAGACTTCAGGCCCTATTCATTGCAAAAACTCATGAAAATCAGCCCCTCTCATTTTCCAGCCAATGGTTTTTGGGAAGTGTTCTCCTTGTGCATTCCCCTGTGTTTACCTCTCTCTCACTCCTCTCTGTCACCAGGGCTGCCTCCCCTCCACAGCATCCATGATCCTTTTCTCCCCCAAACCATGTCTCCACACTTGCTTCCTTCTTTCATGTGGCCTCTTCTCTCTCTCTAGTTGTGGAGTTGTTCTGTCAGTCTTCAGGTCATTTTCTTGGATACTGAGAATGATCTGATAGCTTCTAGTTGTGTTTGAGAGACCCGATGAGCATAGCACCTCCTATGATACCGCCATCTTCTGTCTTATGGTTTTTGGTGTAATTGTAAATGGGATTGATTCCTTAATTTCTCTTTCTGCTGCCTCATTTTTGGCATATAGATATGCAACAGATTTATGTATGTTGATTTTGTATTCAGCGACATTACTGAATTTGTTCATCACTTCTAGCAGTGTTTTGGTGGATTCTTTTTTCCATATACAATATCATGTCATCTGGAAATAGTGAAAATTGTACTTCTTCCTCACTGATTTGGATGCCTTTTATTTCTTTTGTTGCCTGATTGCTATGTCTAGGACTTCCAGTACTATGTTGAATAGTAGTGGTGAGAGTCGACATCCTTGTCTTATTCCTGACTTTAGGGGAATAACTCTCAATTTTTCTGCATTAAGGATGATGTTAGTTGTGGATTTTTCATAGATGGCCTTTATTATGTTGAGGTATGTTCCTTCTGAATGTACTTTGTTGAGGTTTTTTTTATTTATTTTTAATTTTTTTTAAATTTTATTATGTTATGTTTGTCACCATACAATACATCATTAGTTTTTGATGTAGTGATCCATGATCCATTGTTTTCGTATACCACCCAGTGCTCCATGCAGTACATGCCCTCCTTAATACCCATCACCGGGCTAACCAATCCCCCCTCCCCCCTCCCCTCTAAAACCCTGTTTGTTTCTCAGGCCCATAGTCTCTTAGAGTTCATCTCTCCCTCCAATTCCCCCCGCCCATTTTCCCCTTCCTTCTCCTAATGTCCTCCATGCTATTCCTTATGTTCCACAAATAAGTGAAACCATATGATAATTGACTTTCTCTGCTTGACTTATTTCACTTAGCATAATCTCCTCCAGTCCCATCCATGTTGATGTAAAAGTTGGGTATTCATCTTTTCTGATGGCTGAGTAATATTCCATTGTATATATGGACCACATCTTCTTTATCCATTCATCTGTTGAAGGGCATCTCGGCTCTTTCCAGAGTTTGGCTTTTGCGGACATTGCTGCTATGAACATTGGGATGCATATGGCCCTTCTTTTCACTACATCTGTGTCTTTGGGGTAAATACCCAGGAGTGCAATTGCTGGGTCATAGGGTAGCTCGATTTTTAAATTTTTGAGGCACCTCCACACTGTTTTCCAAAGTGGCTGTACCAACTTGCATTCCCACCAACAATGTAAGAGGGTTCCCCTTTCTCCACAACCTCTCCAACATTTGTTGTTTCTTGCCCTGTCCATTTTTGCCATTCTAACTGGTGTAAGGTGGTATCTCAATGTGGTTTTGCTTTGGATTTCCCTGATGGCTAAAGATGATGAACATTTTTTCATGTGTCTGTTAGCCATTTGTATGTCTTCTTCAGAGAAGTGTCTGTTCATCTCTTCTGCCCACTTTTTGACTTGATTATTTGTTTTTTGGGTGTTGAGTTTGAGAAGTTCTTTATAGATTTTGGATACCAGCCCTTTGTCTGTAGTGTCATTTGAAAATCTCTTCTCCCATTCTGTGGGTTGCCTCTTTGTTTTGTTGACTGTTTCCTTTGCTGTGCAGAAGCTTTTGATCTGGATGAAGTCCCAAAAGTTCATTTTTGCTTTTGTTTCACTAGTTTTTTTTTTTTTTTAAGATTTTATTTATTTATTTGACAGAGAGAGACACAGCGAGAGAGGGAACACAAGCAGGGGGAGTGGGAGAGGGAGAAGCAGGCTCCCCGCAGAGCAGGGAGCCCAATGCGGGACTCGATCCCAGGACCCTGGGATCATGACCTGAGCTGAAGGCAGTCGCTTAACCAACTGAGCCACCCAGGCGCCCTTGTTTCACTAGTTTTTGGAGATGTATCTTGAAAGAAGTTGCTGTGGCCAATGTCAAAGAGGTTACTGCCTATGTTCTCCTCTAGGATTTTGATGGATTCCTGTCTCACATTGAGGTCTTTCATCCACTTTGAGTTTATCTTTGTGTTTGTTGAGGGCTTTTATTCTGAATGGATGTTGTACTTTGTCAAATGCTTTTTCTGTATCTATTGAAATAATCATGGTTTTTATTTTTTCTCCTATTGATGTGATGTATCATCTTGATTGATTTGCAAATATTGAACCACCTTTACAGCCCAGGAAAAAAATCCCACTTGATCATGGTGGATGTTTTTTTAATGTACTGTTGAATGTGGTTTGCTAATGTTTCATTGAGAATTTTGGCATCTTTTTTTCCTCAGGGATATTGGCCTGTAGTTCTCTCTTTTAGTGGAGTCTTTTTTCTGGTTTTGGAATCAGGGTAATTCTAGCCTCATAGAATGAATTTGGAAGTTGTCCTCCTTTTCTAGTTTTTGGAATAGTTTGAGAATAGATATTAATTCTTCTTTAAATGTTTGGTACAGTTCACCTGCAAAACCATCTAGCCCTGGGGTTTTGCTTGCTGTGAGTTTTTTGATTACTGACTCATTTTCTTTTCTGGATATTGGTCTGTTCAAATGTTCTATTTCCTCCTGTTGCAGGTTTGGAAGTTTAAATGCTTCTTGGTATTTATCCAATTTTTGTCATTTGTCCAATTTGTTGTCATATAGTTTTTCATAATATTCTCTTATGATAGTTTGTATTTCTATGGTGTTCATTGTTATTTCTCCTCTTTCATTTGTGTTTTTATTTATTTTAGTCCTTTCTCTTTTCTTCTTCACAAGCATGCCTAGAGGTTAATCACTTTTATTGATTTTTCAAAGAACCACCTCCTGGTTTCATTGATCTGTCCTATTATTTTTTAGGTTTCTATATAATTTATTTCTGCTCTAATCTTTATTAGTTCTTTCTTTCTGTTTTAGGTTTTGTTTTTTGTTCTTTTTCTAGATACTTTAGGTGCAAGTTTAGGTTGTTCTTTTGAGTTTTTTCTTGCTTCTTGAGATAGGCCAGTATTGTTATCAACTGCCCTGTTAGATCCACTTTTGCTGCATCCCAAAGGTTTTGGACAATTGTGTTTTCCTTTTCATTGTTTTTATGTAGACTTTTATTTCTTCTAAAATTTCCTCATTGAGCCATTTATTGTTTAGTAGCATGTTGTTTGAACTTTATGTATTTGTGATTCTTTCCTGATTTTTTCTTGTGGTTGACTTCTAGTTTCATAGTACATGGTCAGAAAACATACATGGTATGATTTGGATCATATTCAATTTGTTGAGGTTTGTTTTGTGGACTAAGATGTGATCTATTCTGGAGAATGTTCTATGGCCATTTGAATAGAATATGTATTCTGTTTTTTTTTTGTTTTTTTTTTTTTTTAGGATGGAATGCTCCGAACGTCTGTTAAATACATCTGGTTCAGTGTGTCATTCAAAGTCATTTTTCCTTGTTGATGTTCTGTGTAGATGTATGTCCACTGAGGTAAGTATGGTGTTAAAGTCCCCTACTATTATTAATTATTATCAATTAGTTCCTTTATGTTTGTTATTAACTGTTTCATGTATTTAGGTCCTCCTATGTTGAGTGAATAAATATTTACTATTGTTAAATCTTCTTGTTGGATTGTCAGCTATATTATTATATAGTGTCCTTTTTTGTCTCTTGTTACAGTTTTAAAGTCTATTTTGTCCCACACAAGTGTTGCTACTCCAGCTTTATTTTGACTTCCATTTGCATGATAGATAATTCTCCATCCCCTCACATTCAATCTGCAGGTGTCTTTAGGTCTAAAATGGGTCTCTTTTAGGCGGCATGTAGATGAGTCTTTTTTTTTTTTTTAAATCCATTTTCCTACCCGATGTCTTTTGATTGGAGCATTTTGTCCATTTACATTCAAAGTAATTATTGATAGATATGTATTTATTGCCATTTCATTATTTGTTATGTGGTTGTCTCTGAACATTTTCTCTGATCCTTTCCTGTCTTTCTCCCTTTCATGATTTTCTGATATTCTTTAGTGATATATTTGGATTTCTTTCTCTATTCTTGGCATATTTATTAGTAGTAGGAGTGCATATGGCTTTTTGAATTAGTGTTTTTGTTTTCTTTGAGTAAATATCCAGTAGTGGAGTTATTGGATCATATGGCATTTCCCTTTCTAGTTTTCTAACTTCCATAGAATTTTTCACAGTAGATGTACAAATTTAAATTCCCACCATGCATGAGTATTCTGTTTTCTCCACATCCAAACAAATATTTGCTATTCCTTATTTTGATTTTTGATTATTTTGATTTTAACCATTCTATCTAGTGTGAAGTGATATCTTATTGTGGTTGATTTACATTTCCATGATCATTAGTGATGCTGAGCATATTTTCTTGTGGCTGTTGATATTCTATATGTCTTTTTGGAAAAATATCTATTCAGATCCTCTGCACATTTTTAAATCAGATTGTTTGGTGTTGAGTTCAATAAGTTCTTTATATATTTTGGATATTAACCCCTTATTTAACATATTATTTGCAAATATCTTCTCCCAGTCAGTAAGTTGTCTTTTTGTTTGGTTGATGGTTTCATTTGCTGTGCAAATCTTTTTATTTTGATGTAGTCTCAATAGTTTATTTTTGCTTTAAGAGACATATCTAGAAAAAATATTGCTATGATTTATGTCTGAGAAATTACTGATGTGTTCTCTTCTATTTTTATGGGTTCATGTCTTCCATTTAGGTCTCTAATCCATTTTGTGCTTATTTTTGTATATTGTGTTAGAACATTGTCCAGTTTTATTCTTTAACATGTAGCTTTCCAGTTTGACCAGCACTATTTATTGAAAAAAACTTTCTTATTCCCATTTTACACCTTTCCCCCTTTGTCATAGGTTAACTGACCATATAATCATGGGTTTATTTGTTGTATATCTCTTCTGTTCCATTGATCAATGTGTCTGTTTTTTGTGCCAATAGCATACTGTTTTGATTACTACAGATTTGTAGTATATCTTGAATTCTGTAATTATGATGTCTTCAGCTATATTCTTCTTTCTCAGGATTTCTTTGTCTATTTGAGGTCTTTTGTGCTTCCATACAAATTTTGGTATTATTTGTTCTATTGGTATTTTGATGGGATTGCACTGAATCTTTAGAATATTTGGGCAATATGGACATTTTGACAATATCAATTCTTCTAAACCATGAGCACGGAATAGCCTTCCATTTGTTTGTGTCATCTTGAATTTTTTCCTCAATGTTTTACTGTTTATGGAGTATAGCTCTTTTACCTCTTTGGTTTAGTATATTTCTAGGTATTTTAATCTTTTTGTTGCAATTGCAAATAGTGTGTTTGTTTGTTTAATTTTGCTTGCTCTACTTTGTTATTAGTGTAAAGAAATGCTACCAATTTCTGTATATTAACTTTGTATCCTTTTTCTTCATTGAATTTTTTTATTGTTTCTAGTAGTTTTTTGATGGAGTCTTTAGGATTTTCTATGTATAATATCATATTGTCTGCAAAAACTGACAGTTTAACTACTGCTTTACTAATATGAATGCCCCTTATATCTTTTTTTCTTTTCTGATTGCTGTGCTTAAGACTTCCAGTAGTATATTCAATAAAAGTGATGAGAGTGGACACCCTGACCTTAGAAGGAAAGCTCTCAGTTTTTCACCACTCAGAATGATGTTAACTGTGGGTTTTGCATATATAGCTCTTATTCTATTGAGGTAAATTCACTCTAAACACACTTCGTTGTGAGTTTTTATCATGGATGGATGTTGAATTTTGTCAAATGTCATTTCTGAATCTATTGAGATAATCATATGATTTTTATCCTTCATTTTGTTTATGTGGTGTATGGTGTTGACTAATTTGCAAGTATTAAACCACCTTTGCATCCCGGGAAGGAATCCCACCTCATCCTTGCAAATAAACTTTCTAATGTATTGTATGTGGCTTGCTAATATTTTGTTAAAGATATTTGCATCTATTTTTGTCAGGTATATTGCCCTGTAGTATTCTTTTTGTGTGGTATCTTTGTCTGGTTTTGGTATCAGGGTAATGTTGGCTTCATAGAATGTATTTGGAAGCTGTCTTTCCTTTTTTTTCTTCAGTTTTTTTTTTTTTTTTTTTTAGTTTTTAGAATGGTTTAAGGAGAATAGGTATTAAGTATTCTTTGGCTGGTAGAATTCACCTGTGAATCCTTCTGGTCCCAAACTTTTTTTTTTTTTTTTTTTTGTAATTTCTGCATTACTGATTCAATTACTTTACTTGTAATTTGTCTGTTCAGATTTTCTATTTCATTTTTGTTCAGGTATGGAAAATTATGTATTTCTATGTATTTATTCATTTCTTCCAGGTTGTTCAGTTTGTTAGCATTTTATTTTTTATTGTATTGTCTTATAATGGTTTATATTTCTGTGCTGTCATTGTTATTTCTCCAATCTCATTTCTGATTTTATTTATTTTTGGTCCTTTTTCTTCTTTTTTTCAGTGAGTCTGTCTAAGGATTTGTCAATTTTATTTATGTTTTCATTGTTCTTGATTTCATTGATTTTCTCTATTTTTTTTAACTCTCTATGTGATTTATTTCTGCTCTGATCTTTACTATTTCTTTTTCTGTAGTCATTTTGGGCTTTGTTTTTTTTCTGGCTCTTTTAGGTGGAAGGTTTAGATTGTTTATTTAAGCTTTGTCTTGTTTCTTGAGGTAGGCCTGTATTGCAATATACTTCCATTTTAGAACTTCCTTTACTGTGTCCCAAAGATTTTGCACCATTGTGTTGTCAACTTCATTTTTATCTATTATTTTTATATCATATTTGATTACCTCATTAACCAATTGGTTGATTAATATCCTGATGTTTAGCTCCATGTGTTTGTTTTATAACATTGTGATCAGAAAAGATGCATAGTATGATTTTAATTTTCTTATATTTACCGAGGCTTGATTTATAGCCATGTATGTGATCTATTTTAGAGAATTTTTATGTGCACTTGAAAAGAATGTGTATTCTCTTGTTTTGTGATGGAATGTTTTGTATATAGGTCTTATGGCTAGATGGTCCAATGTGTCATTCAAAAATATTGCTTCCTTATTGATTTTCTATCTATATGATTTATTCATGGATGTAACTGAAGTGTTAAAGTCCCCTACTATTACTGTATTACCTTCAGATTCTCTCCTTATGACTGTTAATATTTCCTGTATGTATTTAGGTGTTCCAGTGTTGGGTGTACAGATATTTATAATTGTTATATACAGTTCTTGGATTGATTCCTTATCATTAATTTGTCTCTTGTTACAATCTTTGTTTTAAAGTCTATTTTGGGAGGGGGAAGAGATGGTGGAGGGGTATGGGACTCTATTCCAACTGGTCCCCAGAATTGAGCTGGATATCTACCAAACAACTCTGAGCACCCTTGAAATCAGCCTGAGATGTAAGAAGATAGATCCGGATCTCTACAAACAGATTATCGCAGGTGGTTGATTTTGAGGTACGAAGCGGGGAGCTGTGATTCCAGGCACAGATAATGGAGGATAAACGGCAGCAGGAGGGAACCTGGCTATGGGGATCCTACACCGCTAGTCAGCAACAGCCTTGCGCGTTGGGGATGGGGCACAACTCAAAGACCAGTAATGGTGGGGAAAAGGCTTTAGTGCAGCTTCCTGGACGGAAATTGGAGCAGCAGTGTCTTGCATGTGAACTGGGAGAGGCTGCGATTTTAGAAGCACAAAAGGCAAAGATGCGCCCCGACTTGGAGGCAGGACTGGGAGCACTGCGGAGGGGCACACAACCCACAACGATGTAGTTTATAGCAGCAGAGACAGAAACGGAGATATTATGGCCTGGAGAGCTCACTGAAGAACAGACTGCGATCTCTCTGCTCTGAGGCAGAGGGTTGGAAAAAGTCTTTTCTGCTCTGACTCTCAGAAGAGACGTGGAAAGCCACCAGAGAAAGTTGCCAGAGAACAAAAGCCCCCAAAACTGGTTCCCACTGAGCCCATCCCCGACCAGAGGGGTACAGGACAACTCTGCCCAAACAGTGTTGTCTGAGTAACAGCACAGCAGGTCCCTACCACAGAACAGGCTGGGAGAACAAGAGGCCAGCAATCCTAAGGTCCCTAGAAACAGGTGCATCTTGCTTGGATTCTGGTCAATAATTTCGACTCTATACATTCCCTCAAACACCCATCAACAGAATGACTAGGAGGAGGAACCCACAAAATAGCAAAGACTCAGAGAATATGACTTATGCTGCAGAATTACAAATGGATGCAGATATAACCAAGATGTCGGAGATGGAATCCAGGCTAGTAATTGTGAAGACAATGGCTAGAATGGAGAAATCAATTAATGGCAACATGGAGTCTCTAAGGGCAGAAATAAAAGGGGAATTGGCAGAACTGAAAAATGCTATCAATGAGATCCAGTCCAATCTAGATAATTTAACAGCTAGGGTAACTGAGACAGAAGAGAGAGTAAGCGATTTTGAAGACAGTATAATAGAAAAAAAGGGAAAAGAGGAGGCCAAGGAAAAACAACTCAGAATCCATGAAAATAGAATCAGAGAAATAAGTGACACCATGAGGCATTCCAATGTCAGAATAATTCGAATCCCAGAGGGAGTGGAGAGAGAGAGGGCTAGAAGATGTATTTGGGCAAATCATAGATGAGAACTTTCCTAATCTGGGAAATGAAACAAACATTCGAGTCCTAGAGGCAGAGAGGACCCCTCCTAAGATCAAGGAAAACAGGCCAACACCCTGGCATGTAATAGTAAAACTTGCAAATCTTAGAACCAAGGAAACCATCTTAAGGGCAGTTAGGGGGAAGAGATTCCTTACATACAGAGGGAAGAACATCAGAATAACGTCAGACCTATCCACAGAGACCTGGCAAGCCAGAAAGGCCTGGCAAGACATATTCAGGGTACTAAATGAGAAGAACGTACAACCAAGAATACTTTATCCGGCAAGGCTTTCATTTAGAATGGATGGAGAGATGCAGAGCTTCCACGACCGGCAGAAGGTGAAAGAATATGTGACCACTAAGCTGGCCCTGCAAGAAATATTAAAGGGGGTCCTATAAAAGGAGAAAGACCCCAAGAGTGATCTACAACAGAAATTTACAGGGACAATCTATAAAAACAACGTCTTCACAGGCAACATGATGACAATTAATTCTTATCTTTCAATAATCACTCTCAACGTGAATGGCGTAAACGCTCCCATAAAATGGCACAGGGTTGCAGATTGGATAAAAATACAAGACCCATCCATATGCTGTCTACAAGAGACACATTTTGAACTTAAAGATACATCCAGACTGAAAGTGAAGGGATGGAGATTCATCTTCCATGCCAGTGGACCTCAAAGAAAGCTGGGGTAGCAATTCTTATATCAGACAAATTAGATTTTAAACTAAAGTCTGTAATAAGAGACACAGAAGGACACTATATCATTCTTAAAGGGTCTATCCAACAAGAAGATCTAACAACTGTAAATATCTATGCCCCCAATATGGGAGCAGCCATCTACATAAGCCAACTGTTCAAAAAAATAAAGAGTCATATTGATAACAATACGTTAATTGTAGGAGACCTCAAAACTCCACTCTCAGCAATAGACAGATCATCTAAGCAGAAAATCAACAAGGAAACAAGAGCTTTCAATGATACATTGGACCAGATGGACCTCACAGATATTTACAGAACATTCCACCCTAAAACAACAGAATACTCATTCTTCTCGAGCACACATGGAACTTTCTCCAGAATAGACCACATACTGGGTCACAAATCAGGTCTCAACCGATACCAAAAGATTGAGATTATTCCCTGCATATTCTCAGACCACAATGCTTTAAAACTGGAACTCAATCACAAGAAAAAATTTGGCAGGAATTTAAACACTTGGAAGCTAAAGACCACTCTGCTCAAGAATGATTGGGTCAACCAAGAAATCAAAGAAGAACTTAAACAATTCATGGAAATCAATGAGAATGAAAACACATCAGGCCAACACCTATGGTATACTGCAAAGGCGGTCCTAAGGGGGAAATACAGAGCCATCCAAGCCTCACTCAAAAAAATAGAAAAATCCCGAATTCACCAACTACCTCTACACCTTAAACAACTAGAGAAAAAGCAACAAATGATGCCTAAGCCATGCATTAGAAGAGAAATAATTAAAATTAGAGCAGAAATCAATGAATTAGAAACCAGAAAAACAGTAGAAAAGATCAACGAAAATAGAAGTTGGTTCTTTGAAAGAATTAGTAAGATTGATAAACCACTGGCCAGACTTCTCCAAAAGAAGAGGGAAAGGACCCAAATTAATAAAATTGTGAATGAAAGGGGAGAGATCATGACCAACACCAAGGAAATAGAAACAATTATTAGAAATTATTATCAAAAAGTATATGCCAATAAACTGAGCAATCTGGATGAAATGGAGGCTTTCCTGGAATCCTATAAGCTGCCAAGACTGAAACAGGAAGAAATTGACAAGTGAATAGGCCAATAACCAGTAACGAGATTGAAGCAGTGATCAAAAATTTCCCAAAAAACAAGAGTCCAGGGCCTGATGGATTCCCTGGGGAATTCTGCCAAACATTCAAAGAAGAAATAATACCTATTCTTCTGAAGCTGTTTCAAAAAATAGAAACAGAAGGAAAGCTTCCAGTCTCATTCTATGAGGCCAGCATTACCTTAATCCCCAAACCAGGCAAAGACCCCCTCAAAAAGGAGAATGTCAGTCCGATATCCCTGATGAGTATGGATTCCAAAACCCTCAACAAAATCCGAGGTAATAGGATCCAACAATACATTCAAAGGATCATCCACCACGACCAAGTGGGATTTATCCCCAGGATGCAAGGGTGGTTCAACATTCGCAAATCAATCAATGTGATAGAACACGTTAAGAAAAGAAGGGAGAAGAACCATATGGTCCTCTCAATTGATGCAGAAAAAGCATTTGACAAAATACAACATCCTTTCCTGATTAAAACTTTCCAGAGTATAGGGATAGAGGGAACATTCCTCGAGCTCATAAAATCCATCTATGAAAAACCCACAGTGAATATCATCCTCAATGGGGAAAAGCTGAGAGCCTTTCCCTTAAGATCAGGAACACGTCAAGGGTGCCCACTCTCATCACTGTTGTTCAACACAGTGCTAGAAGTCCTAGCAACAGCAATCAGACAAAAAAAGAAATAAAAGGTATTCAAATTGTCAAAAAAGAAGTCAAACTCTCTCTTTTCGCAGATGAGATGATACTTTATGTGGAAAACCCAAAAGACTCCACCCCCAAATTACTAGAAGTCATCCAGCAATTCGGTAATGTGGCAGGATACAATATCAATGCACAGAAATCAGTTGCTTTCTTATACACTAACAACTCAACTGTAGAAAGAGAAGTTAAAGAAAGGATTCCATTTACAATAGCACCAAAACCCATAAGATATCTCGGAATAAACCTAACCAAAGTGGTAAAGGATCTATACTCTAGGAACTACAGAACACTCATGAAAGAAATGGAAGAAGATGCAAAAAGATGGAAAAATATTCCATGCTCATGGATCGGAAGAATAAACATTGTTAAAATGTCTATGCTACCCAGAGCAATCTATACCTTCAATGCCATCCCCATCAAAATTCCAATGACATTTTTCCAAGTGCTGGAACAAACAATCCCAAAATTTGTATGGAATCAGAAAAGACCCCGAATCGCCAAGGAAATGTTGAAAAAGCAAAACAAAGCTGGGGGCATCATGTTGCCCGATTTCAAGCTATATTACAAAGCAGTGATCACTAAGACAGCATGGTACTGGCACAAAAACAGACATACAGACCAATGGAACACAATAGAGAACCCAGATATGGACCCTCAACTCTATGGTCAAATAATTTTTGACAAAGCAGGAAAAAACATGCAATGAAAAAAAGTCTCTTCAATAAATGGTGCTGGGAAAATTGGACATCCACATGCAGAAGAATGAAACTCGACCATTCTCTAACACCCCTCACAAAGATGAACTCAAAGTGGATGAAAGACCTCAATGTGAGACAGGAATTCATCCAAATCCTAGAGGAGAACATAGGCAGTAACCTCTTTGACATCAGCCAGAGAAACTTCTTTCAAGATAGATCTCCAGGGGCGCCTGGGTGGCTCAGTTGGTTAAGCGACTGCCTTCGGCTCAGGTCATGATCCTGGAGTGCTGGGATCGAGTCCCGCATCGGGCTCCCTGCTCGGCGGGGAGTCTGCTTCTCCTTCTGACTCTCTTCCCTCTTATGCTGTCTGTCTCTCATTCTCTCTCTTGCAAATAAATAAAATCTTAAAAAAAAAAAGATAGATCTCCAAAAGCTAGTGAAACCAAAGCAAAAATGAACTTTTGGGACTTCATCAAGATCAAAAGCTTCTGCACAGCAAAGGAAACTGTCAACAAAACAAAGAGGCAACCCACAGAATGGGAGAAAATATTTTCAAATGACACTACAGATAAAGGGCTGGTATCCAAAATCTATAAAGAACTTCTCAAACTCAACACCCAAAAAACAAATAATCAAGTCAAAAAGTGGGCAGAAGAGATGAACAGACACTTCTCTGAAGAAGACATACAAATGGCTAACAGACACATGAAAAATGTTCATCATCATTAGCTATCTGGAAAATCCAAATCAAAACCACACTGAGATACCACCTTACACCAGTTAGAATGGCAAAAATGGACAGGGCAAGAAACAACAAATGTTGGAGAGGTTGTGGAGAAAGGGGAACCCTCTTACACTCTTGGTGGGAATGCAAGTTGGTACAGCCACTTTGGAAAACAGTGTGGAGGTGCCTCAAATATTTAAAAATAGAGCTACCCTATGACCCAGCAATTGCACTCCTGGGTATTTACCCCCAAAACACAGATGTAGTGAAAAGAAGGGCCATATGCACCCCAATGTTCATCGCAGCTATGTCTGCAATAGCCAAACTGGGGAAAGAGCCGAGATGCCCTTCAACAGATGAATGGAGAAAGAAGATGTGGTCCATATATACAATGGAATATTACTCAGCCATCAGAAAAGATGAATACCCAACTTTTACATCAACTTGTTTGGACTAGGGAAGATTATGCTAAGTGAAATAAGTCAAGCAGAGAAAGTCAATTATCATATGGTTTCACTTATTTGTGGAACATAAGGAATAACATGGAGGACATTAAGAGAAGGAAGGGAAAAATGGGCGGGGGGAATTGGGGGGAGAGACGAACCATGAGAGACTATGGACCTGAGAAACAAACAGGGTTTTAGAGGGGAGCGGGGAGGGGGAATTGGTTAGCCCGGTGATGGGTATTAAGGAGGGCATGTACTGCATGGAGCAATGGGTATATACGAAAACAATGGATCGTGGATCACTACATCAAAAACTAATGATCTATTGAATGGTGACTAACATCATAAAATTTAAAAAAGTAAAAATAAAATGTAATGGAGAAAATCTAAAAAAAATAAAAAAATAAAAATAACTAAAAAAAAAGATGTTGGGGATGGAATTCAGGCTAGCAATTGTGAAGACAATAGCTAGAATGGAGAAATCAATTAATGGCAACACAGTCTCTAAGGGCAGAAATGAAGGCTGCATTGGCAGAAATTAAAAATTCTATCAATGAGATCCAATCTAATCCAGATAATGTAACAGCTAGTGTAAGTGAGGCAGAAGAACGAATTAGTGACCTGGAAGATAATTTAATAGATAAAAAGGGAAAAGAGGAGGCCAAGGAAAAACAACTCAGAATCCATGAAAATAGAATCAGAGAAATAAGTGACACCATGAAGCATTCCAATGTCAGAATTATTGGAATCCCGGAGTGGGTGGAGAGAGAGAGAGGACTCGAAGATGTATTTGAGCAAATCATAGCTGAGAACTTCCCTAATCTGGGGAATGAAATAAACTTTCGTGTCCTAGAGGAGGAGAGGATCCCTCCCAAGATCACAGAAAACAGGCCATCACTCCGGCACGTAATAGTAAAACCCGCAAATTTTAGAACCAAGGAAACCATCTAAAGGGCAGTTAGGGAGAAGAGATTCCTTACGTACAGAGAGAGGAACATCAGAATAACGTCAGACCTATCCACAGAGACCTGGCAAGCCAGAAAGGGCTGGAGAGACATATTCAGGATACTAAACGAGAAGAACATTCAGCCAAGAGTACTTTATCCTGCAAGGCTTTTATTTAGAATGGATGGAGAGATGCAGAGCTTCCACGACCAGCAGAAACTGAAAGAATATGTGACCACTAAGACGACCCTGCAGGAAATATTAAGGGGGGTTCTATAAAAGGAGAAAGACCCCAAGAGTGATCTACAACAGAAATTTACAGGGACAATCTATAAAAACAATGTTTTCCCAGGCAACATGATGACAATTAATTCATATCTTTTAATAATCACTCTCATCGTGAAAGGCCTAAATGCTCCCAGAAAATGGCACAGGGCTGCAGATTGGATAAAAAGACAGGAGCCATCCATATGCTGTCTACAAGAGACTCATTTTGAATCTAAAGTTACATCCAGACTGAAAGTGAAAAGATGGAGATCCATCTTCCATACCAGCGGACCTCAAAAGAAAGCAGGGGTAGCAATTCTTATATCAGACAAATTAGACTTTAAATTAAGACTGTAGTTAGAGACACAGAATGAGACTATATCATTCATAAAGGGTCTACCCAACAAGAAGGTTTAACAATTGTAAATATCTATGCCCCCAACATGGGAGCAGCCATCTACATAAGCCAACTGTTCACCAAAATAAAGAGTCATAGTAAAAACAATATGTTAATTGTAGGAGACCTCAAGACTGCATCTCAGCAATAGACAGATCATCTAAGCAGAAAATCAACAAGGAAACCAGAGCTTTGAATGACACACAGGACCACATGGACCTCATAGATATATATAGAACATTCTACCCTAAAACAACAGAATACTCATTCTTCTCAAACGTACATGGAACTTTCTATAGAATAGACCACATACTGGGTCACAAATCAGGTCTCAACCCATACCAAAAGATTGAAATTATTCCCTGCATATTCTCAGACTACAATGCTTTAAAACTGGAACTCAACCATAAGAAAAAATTTGGCAGAAATACAAACACTTGGAAAATAAAGACCACTCTGCTCAAGAATGTTTGGGTCAACCAGGAAATCAAAGAAGAACTTAAACAATTCATGGAAACCAGTGAGAACGAAAACACGTCAGTCCAAAACCTATGGGATAACTGCAAATGTGGTCCTAATGGGGAAATACATAGCCATCCAAGCCTCACTCAAAAAAAAAATAGAAATATCCCCTTTTCACCAACTAACTGTACACCTTGAAGAACTAGAGAAAAAACAACAAACGACGCCTAAGCCACACATTAAAGGAGAAATAATTAAGATTAGAGCAGAGATCAATGAATTAGAATCCAGAAACACAGTAGATCAGATCAACGAAACTAGAAGTCGGTTCTTGGAAAGAATTAATAAGATTGATAAACCACTGGCCAGACTTATCCAAAAGAAAAGCAAAAGGACGCAAATTAATAAAATGATGAATGAAAGGGGAGATATCACGACTAACAACAAGGAAATAGAAACGGTTATTAGAAATTATTATCAACAACTATATGCCAACAAACTGAGCAATATGGACGAAATGGATGCATCCCTGGAAACCTGTAAGCTGCCGAGACTGAAACAGGAAGAAACTGACAACCTGAATAGGTCAATAACCAGTAAGGAGATTGAAGCAGTGATCTAAAACCTCCCAAAAAAACAAGAGTCCAGGGCCTGATGGATTCCCTGGGGGAATTCTACCAATCATTCAAAAAAGAAATAATACCTATTCTCCTGAAGCTGTTTCAAAAAATAGAAACAGAGGGAAAGCTTCCAGACTTATTCTATGAGGCCAGCATTACCTTAATCCCCAAACTAGGCAAAAACCCCATCAAAAAGGAGAATTTCAGACCGATATCCCTGATGAATATGGATTCCAAAATCCTCAACAAAATTCTAGCTAATAGGATCCAACAATACATTCAAAGGATCATCCACCACGTTCAAGTGGAATTTATCCCTGGGATGGAAGGGTGGTTCAACATTCGCAAATCAATCAATGTGGTAGAACACATTAATAAGAGGAGGGAGAAGAACCATATGGTCCTCTCAATTGATGCAGAAAAAGCATTTGAGAAAATACAACATCCTTTCCTGATTAAAACTCTTCAGAGTATAGGGATAGAGGGAACATTCCTCAAGTTCATAAAATGCAAGTTTGAAAAACCCACAGCAAATATTATCCTCAATGGGGAAAAGTTGAGAGCCTTTCCCTTAAGATCAGGAACATGGCAAGGATGCCCACTCTCGCCCACCTCCCTTTCCACAACCTTCAGTTTGTTTCCCTGAGTCAGGAGTCTCTCATGTTTTGTCTCCCTCAATGACTTCTTCCCATTCAGTTTTCCCTCCCTTCCCTTATTGTCCTGTGCATTATTCCTTATGTTCCACATATGAGTGAAACCAAATGACAATTGTGTTTTCTGATTGATTTATTTCGCTTAGCATAATACCTTCCAGTTTCATCCATGTCAATGCAAATGGTAGGTATTCATCATTTCTGATGGCTGAGTAATATGCAATTGTATATATGAACCACATCTTCTTTGTCCATTCATCTGTTGAAGGACATCTCAGCCCCTTCCAAGAAAAATACCATTGACATTTTTCACAGAGCTGGAATGAACAATCCTAAGATTTCTTTGAAACCAGAAAAGATTCCGAATCGCCAGGGGAATGTTGAAAAAGAAAACCAAAGCAGTGGCCATTAGGATGCCTGATTTTAAGCTATATTACATATCTGTGATCATCAAGACAGCATAGGTCTGGTACAAAAACAGACACATAGATCACTGGAACAGAACAGAGAGCCCAGAAATAGACCCTCACCTCTATGATTAACTAATCTTCAACAAAGCAGGAAAGAATATCAAATGGAAAAAAGTCAGTCTCTTCAACAAATGATGTTGGGAAAATTGGACAGCCACATGCAGAAGAATGAAACTGGACAATTCTCTTACACCATACACAAAGCTAAACTCAAAATAGATGAAAGACCTCAGTGTGAGACAAGAATCCATCAAAATCCTAGAGGAGAACACGGGCAGGAATGTGTTCAACTTTGAACGAAGTATCTTTTTGCAGGACATGTCTCTAATGGCAAGGTAAACAAAAGCAAAATGGGAATTTTGGGACTTCATCAAGATAAAAACTTCTGCACAGGAACGGAAACAATCAGGAAAACTAAAAGGCAACCCATGGAATGGGAGAAGATATTTGAAAATGGCATTACAGATAAAGGGCTAGAATCCAATATCTATAAAGAACCTCTCAAACTCAACACCCAAAACCCAAAGAATCCAGTCAAGAAATTAGCAGAAGACATGAACAAACACTTCTCCAGGGAAGACATACAAATAAATGGCCAACAGACACATGAAAAATGCTCCACATCACTTGCCATCAGGGAAATACAAATCAAAACCACAAGGAGATACCACCTCACACCCATCATTATGGCTAAAATTAACTTCCAATCCATGAGCATGGCATGTTTTTCCACCTCTTTGAGTCTTCCTCCAATTCTTTCATAAGTGTTCTTTAGTTTTTAGAGTACAGATCTTTACTTCTTTAGTTAGGTTTGTTCCTAGGTATCTTATGTTTTTTGGTGCTACTGTAAATGGAATCAATGACTTAATTTCACTTTCTTCTGTCACATTATTAGTGCATACAAATGTAACTGATTTCTGTGCATTGATTTTGTATCCTGCCACATTGCTCAATTGCTGTATCATTTTTAGTAATCTGTGGGGGGTAGTCTTTTGGATTTTCCACATAAAGTATCATGTCATCTGAAAGAGGGAGAGTTTTATTTCTTCGTTGCCAATTTGAATGCCTTTTATTTCTTTTTGTTGTCTGATTGCTGAGGCTAGGACTTCCACTACTATTTTGAACAATAGTGGTGAGAGTGGGCATTCCTGTTGTGTTCCTGACCTTAAGGGAAAAGCTCTCAGCATTTCCCCATTGATAATGGTATTCGCGGTGGGCTTTTCATAGATTGCTTTTATGATATTGAGGTATGTTTCCTTTATCTCTACACACTGAAGACTTTTAATCAGGAAAAGATGCTTTATTTTGTCAAATGTTTTTCTGCATCAATTGAGAGGATCATGTGCTTGTCTTTTCTTTTATTAATGTGCTCTGTCATGTTGATTGATTTGCGAATGTTGAACCACCCTTGCAACCTAGGAATAAATCCTAACTGGTTGTGATAGATAATCCTTCTAACGTACTGTTGGATCCTACTGGCTAGGAACTTGTTGAGTATTTTGGCATCCATATTCATCAGGAATATTGGTCTGTAATTCTACTTTTTGATGGGGTATTTGCCTGGATTTGGAATCAGGGTAATGCTGGCCTAATAGAACGACTTTGGAAGTTTTCCTTCTATTTCAAGTTTTTGAAACAGCTTCAGTAGAATAGGTATGATTTCTTCTTCAAATGTTTGGTAGAATTCCTCTGGGAAGCCATCTGGCCCTACACTCTCTCTTTTTAGCAGGTTTTTGATTACTGCTAAAATTTACTTACTGGTTATTGGTCTACTCAGATTGTCTATTTCTTCATGTTTCATGTTTGGTACTTTATTAATTTCCAGGAATGCTTCAATTTCTTCCAGTTTGCTTAATTTATTGGCATATAGTTGCTGTAATAATTTCTAAAAATCAATTCAATTTCCTTGGTGTTATTCATGATTTCTCCCCTTTCATTCACAATTTTATTGTTTGGGTCCTTTCCCTTTTGTTTTGGATAGGTGTGGCCAGAGATTTATCAATCTTATTAATTCTTTCAAGGAACCAGCTTCTAGTTTTAATGATCTGTTCTACTGTTTTCTGGTTTCTTTTTTTTTTTTAGAACTTTCTTTATTTAACCTTAAAACATTTTTTTTAATTAACATATAATGTATTATTTGTTTCAGGGGTACAGGTCTGTGATTCATCATTCTTACACAATTCACAGTGACCACGATAGTATATACCTTCCCTATGTCCATCACCCAGCCACCCCATCCCTCCTACCACCTTCCACTCCAGCAACCCTCAGTTTGTTTCCTAAGATTAAGAGTCTCTTATGGTTTGTCTCCCTCTCTGGTTTCATCTTGTTTCATTTTCCCCTCCTTTCCCCTATGATCTACTGTCTTTTCAAAATCCCCAAATCAGTGAGATCATATGATACCTCTCTTTCTCTGATTGACTTATTTCGCTTAGCATAATACCCTCAAGTTCCATCCACATCATGGCAAATAGCAAGATTTCATTTTTGATGGCTGCATATTATTCCATTGCATATATATACCACATCTTCTTTATCCATTCATCTGTTGATGGACATCTAAGCACTTTCCATAGTTTGGCTACTGTGGACATTGCTGCTATAAACATTGGGGTGCCTGTGCCCCTTCGCATCACTACATTTGTATCTTTCTATTAAATACCCAGTAGTGCAATTGCTGGGTCATAGGGTAGCTCTATTTTCAACTTTTTGAGGAACCTCCATACTGTTTTCCAGAGTGGCTGCACCAGCTTGCATTCCCACCAACAGTGTAGGACGGTTCGCTTTCTCCACATCCTCACCAACGTCTGTCATTTCCTGACTTGTTAATTTAACCATTCTGACTGGTGTGAGGTGTTATCTCATTGAGGTTTTATTTTATTTTTCTTTAAACAAGAAAAGCATATATATTCTTTTCATTAAAAGAATAACCAAGTAAGTAGAAAAATTAAGGTGTATAAGAGGAAATCTCATTGCTCATATTAACGAATAATATTAAAACGTATTGTGAATCAGAGAATTTGTATGTCTTTAAAAGAGAGGTGGTGATAGAAATAACTTTATGTTTTTCTGTTTGGTATTACAGAGAAGAGTGAGAGGAGAAAAACAAACTGCAGAAACAGAAAGTACAATCGAAATAATTTTAAGGGTAATAAGATCAAAATACTATTATTGTCTATAATAATAAAGTACCTCTTTTCTTACATGGAAACAGAGTTGATAATGTACTTTCAACACACAGGAAAAATAAATAACCTAAAAATCAGATGTATGAATCAAATGGAGTAATAATACTTTTCATTCATGAAGCATTCACTTCTCTTTATTATTACTATTTCTTCACATAGAATGGTGTGCACAGAAAGTGCTTCTTTTTAAAATATATTTTATTTATTATTTATTTATTTATTTTTAATTTTAAAAATTTTATTATGTTATGTAAGTCACCATACAATGCATCATTAGTTTTTGATTTGGTGATCCACGATCCATGGTTTTCATATAACAACCATTGCTCCAAGCAGTACGTGCCCTTCTTAATACCCTTCCCCGGGCTAACGCATCTCCCCTCCCATCTCACAACCCTGCTTGTTTCTCAGAGTCCATAGTCTCTCATAGTTCATTTCTCCCTCCGATTTCCTCCCCCTTCATTTGTCCATTCCTTCTCCTAATGTCCTCCATATTCCTTATGTTCCACAAATAAGTGAAACCATATGATAATTGACTTTCTCTGCTTGACTTATTTCACTTAGCATAATCTCCTCCAGTCCCATCCATGTTGATGTAAAAGTTGGGTATTCATCCTTTCTGTTGGCTGAGGAATATTCCATTGTATATACGGACCACATCTTCTTTATCGATTCATCTGTTGAAGGGCATCTCGGCTCTTTCCACAGTTTGGCTATTGCGGGCATTGCTGCTATGAACACTGGGGTGCATACCGGCCTTTTTTCCCTACATCTGTATCTTTGGGGTAAATACCCAGGAGTGCAATTGCTGGGTCATAGGGTAGCTCTATTTTTAAATTTTTGAGGAACCTCCAAACTGTTTTCCAAAGTAGTTCTACCAACTTGCATTCCCACCAACAGTGTAAGAGGCTACCCCTTTCTCCAAAACCTCTCCATATTTGTTGTTTCTTGCTCTGTCCATTTTTGCCATCCTAACTGGTGTAAGGTGGTATCTCAATGTGGTTTTGATATGAATTTCTCTGATGGCTAATGATGATGAACATTTTTCATGTGTCTGTTAGCCATTTGTATGTCTTCTTCAGAGAAGTGCCTTTTCATGTCTTCTGCCCATTTTTTTGACTTGATTATTTGTTTTTTGGGTGTTGAGTTTGAGAAGTTCTTTATAGATCTTGGATACCAGCCCTTTATCTGTACCGTCATTTGCAAATATCTTCTCCAACTTTGTGGGTTGCCTCTTTGTTTTGTTGACTGTTTCCTTTACTGTGCAGAAGCTTTTATCTTGATGAAGTCCCAAAAGTTCATTTTTGCTTTGGTTCCACTAGCTTTTGGAGACATATCTTGAAAGAAGTTGCTGTGGCCAATGTCAAAGAGGTTACTGCCTATGTTCTCCTCTAGGATTTGGATGGATTCCTGTCTCACATTGAGGCCTTTTATCCATTTTGAGTTTATCTTTGTGTATGGTGTAGGAGAATGGTTGAGTTTCATTCTTCTGCATGTGGCTAACCAATTTTCCCAGCACCATTTATTGAAGAGACTCTTTTTTCCATTGCATGTTTTTTCCTGCTTTGTTGAAGATTATTTGACCATAGGGTTGAGAGTCCATATTTGGGCTCTCTATTCTGTTCCATTGGTCTATATGTCTGTTTTTGTGCCAGTACCATGCTGTCTTGGTGATCACAGCTTTGTAATATAGCTTGAAATCGGGCAACGTGATGTTCCCAGCTGTGTTTTTCTTTTTTAACATTTCCTTTGCGATTTGAGGTCTTTTCTGATTCCATACAAATTTTAGGATTGTTTGTTCCAGCACTTGGAAAAATGTCATTGGAATTTTGATTGGGATGACATTGAAGGTATAGATTGCTCTGGGTAGCATAGATATTTAAACAATGTTTATTCTTCTGATCCATTAGTATGGAATGTTTTTCCAAATTTTTGTGTCTTCTTCCATTTCTTTCATGAGTGTTCTGTAGTTCCTAGAGTATAGATCCTTTACCCCTTTGGTTATGTTTATTCTGAGGTATCTTATGGTTTTGCTGCTATTGCAAATGGAATCGTTTCTCTAATTTTCTCTCTACAATTGCATTGTTAGCATATAAGAAAGCAACTGATTTCTGTGCATTGATTTTGTATACTGCCACATCACTGAATTGCTGGATGAGTTGTAGTAACTTGGGGGTGGAGTCTTTTGGGTTTTCCACATAAAGTATCATCTCATCTGCGAAAAGAGAGTTTGACTTCTTCTTTGCCAATTTGAATACATTTTATTTCTTTTTGTTGTCTGATTGCTGTTGCTAGGACTTCTAGAACTATGTTGAACAATAGTGGCCAGAGTGGGCATCCTTGACATGTTCCTGATCTTAAGGGAAAGGCTCTCAGCTTTTCCCTATTGAGGATGATATTGGCTGTGGGTTTCTCATAGATGGATTTTATAAACTTGAGTCGTGTTCCCTCTATCTCTAATCTCTGAAGAGTTTTAATGAGGAAAGGATGCTGTATTTTGTCAATACTTTTTCTGCATCAATTGAGAGGACCAGTGGTTCTTCTCTCTCTTCTGATTAATGTGTTCTATCACATTGATTGATTTGCGAATGTTCAACCACCCTTGCATCCCGGGGATAAATCCCACTTGGTCGTGATCTATGATCCTTTTATAATGTATTGTTGGATCCTATTAGCTAGGATTTTGTTGAGGATTGTGGAACCCATATTCATCAGGGATATCGGTCTGAAATTCTCCTTTTTGATGGGGTCTTTGCCTGGTTTGGGATTAAGGTAATTTTGGCCTCATAGAATGAGTATGGATGTTTTCCTTCTGTTTCTATTTTTTTAAACAGCTTCAGGAGAATAGGTATTATTTCTTCTCTGAATGTTTGGTAGAATTCCCAAGGGAACCCATCAGGCCCTGGACTCTTGTTTTTTGGGAGGTTTTTGATCACTGCTTCAATCTCATTACTGTTTATTCGCCTATTCAGGTTGTTAATTTCTTCCTGTTTCAGTCTTGGCAGCTTATATGTTTCCAGGGATGCATCCATTTCGTCCATATTGCTCAGTTTATTGGCATATAGTTGTTGATAATAATTTCTAATAATTGTTTCTATTTCCTTGGTGTCAGTCGTGAACTCTCCCCTTCATTCATAATTTTGTTAATTTGGGTCCTTTCTCCTTTATTTTGGATAAGTCTGGCCAATGGTTTATCAATCTTATTAATTCTTTCAAAGAACCAACCTCTAGTTTCGTTGATCTGATCAACTGTGTTTCTGGTTCATTGATATCTGTTCTAATCTTAATTATTTCTCTTCTAATGTGTGGCTTAGGCATCGTTTGTTGCTTTTTCTGCAGTTCTTTAAGGTGTAGAGGTAGTTGGTGAATTCGGAATGTTTCTGTTTTTTGAGTGAGGCTTAGATGGCTCTGTATTTCCCCCTTAGGACCACCTTTGCAGTATCCCATAGGTTTTGGACCGATGTGTTTTCATTCTCATTGATGTCCATGAATTGTTTAAGTTCTTCCTTGATTTCCTGGTTGACCCAAACTTTCTTGAGCATAGTTGTATTTAGCTTCCAAATGTTTGAATTTCTGCCAATTTTTTCTTTTTCTTTTTTTTTAAAAGATTTTATTTATTTATTTGAGAGAGAGAATGAGAGAGAGAGAGCACGAGAGGGGGGAGGGTCAGAGGGAGAAGCAGACTCCCCGCCGAGCAGGGAGCCCGATGCGGGACTTGATCCTGGGACTCCAGGATCATGACCTGAGCTGAAGACAGTCGCTTAACCAACTGAGCCACCCAGGCGCCCTCTGCCAATTTTTTCTTGTGATTGAGTTCCAGTTTTAAAGCATTTTCTACTGAAAATACGCAGGAATAATCTCGATCTTTTGGAATTGGTTGAGACCTGATTTGTCACCCCGTATGTGGTCTATTCTGGAGAAAGTTCCATGTGTGCTTGAGAAGAATGAGTATTCTGTTGTTTTAGGGTGGAATGTTCTGTAAATATCTATGAGGTCCATCTGGTCCAGTGTATCACTCAAAGCTCTTGTTTCCTTGTTGATTTTCTGCTTAGGTGATCTGTCCATTCCTGAGAGTGGAGTATTGAGGTCGCCTACAATTAACATATTGTTTTCAATGTGACTCTTTATTTTGGTTAACAGTTGGCTTATGTAGATTTCTGCTTCCAAGTTGGGGGCATAGATATGCATAATTTTTAGATCTTCTTTTGGGATAGACCCTTGAAGAATGATATAGTGTCCTAATGTGTCTCTAACTATTGACTTTCATTTAAAATCTAATTTGTCTCTTATGAGAATGGCTACCCCAGCTTTCTTATGATGTCTGCTGGCATGGAAGATGGATCTGCATCCCTTCAGTTTCAGTCTGGAGGTATCTCTAGGTTAAAAATGAGTCTCTTGTAGACAGCATATGTTGTTCCTGTCTTTTTATCCAATCTGCAAGTGTGTGCCATTTTATGGGAACTTTTGGGCATTCACGTTGGGAGTGTTTATTTCAAGATCTGAATTAAGTGTCATCATGTGGCCTGTGAAGACGTTGTATTTATAGACTGTCCCTGTGAAATTCTGTTGTATATCACTCTTGGGGTCTTACTCCCTTTATAGAACCACCCTTAATATTTCTTGCAGGGCCGGCTTAGTGGTCACATATTCTTTGAGCTCTGCATCTCTCCATCCATTCCAAATAACAGCCTTGCCAGATAAAGTATTCTTGATTACATGTTCTTCTCATTTAGTATCCTGAATATGTTTCACGAGCCCTTTCTGGCTTGCCAGGTCTCTGTGGATAAGTCTGACGTTATTCTGATGTTCCTCCCTCTGTACGTAAGGAATCTCTTCCCCCTAACTGCCCTTAAGATGGTTTCCTTGGTTCTAAGATTTGCAAGTTTTACTATTACATGCCGGGGTGTTGGCCTGTTTTCCTTGATCTTGGGCGGGTCCTATCTGCTTCTAGGACACGAATGTTTGTTTCATTCCCCAGATGAGGGAATTTTTCATCTACGATTTGCTCAAATATATCTTCTAGTACTCTCTCTCTCTCTCTCCACTCCCTCCAAGATCCCAATAATTCTGGTATTGAAACGCTACACAGTGTCACTTATTTCTCTGAATCTATTTTCATGGATTCTGAGTTGTTTTTCCCTGGCCTCCTCTTCCCACCCACCCCCCCTTTTTTTTTGATTTCCAAAACATGTGTTTTTTATTTTTTTTAATTTTATGTTACGTTAGTCACCTTACAATACATCATTAGTTTTTGATGTAGTGATCCACGATTCATTGTTTTCGTATAACACCCAGCGCTCCATGCAGTACATGCCCTCCTTAATACCCATTACTGGGCTAACCAAACCCCCCTACCCCCTCCCCTCTAAAACCCTGTTTGTTTCTCACGTCCATAGTCTCTCAGGGTTCATCTCTCCCTCCAATTCCCCCCTCCATTTTTCCCTTCCTTCTCCTAATGTCCTCCATGTTATTCCTTATGTTCCACAAAGAAGTGAAACCATATGATAATTGACTTTTTCTGCTTGACTTATTTCACTTAGCATAATCTCCTCCAGTCCCATCCATGCTGATGTAAAAGTTGGGTATTCATCTTTTCTGATGGCTGAGTAATATTCCATTGTATATATGGACCACATCTTCTTTATTCATTCATCTGTTGAAGTGCATCTCCGCTCTTGCATCAGTTTGGCTCTTGTGGGCATTGCTGCTATGAACATTGGGGTGCATATGGCCCTTCTTTTCAGTACATCTGTGTCTTTGGGGTAAATACCCAGTAGTGCAATTGCTGGGTCATAGGGTAGCTCTATTTTTAAATTTTTGAGGAACCTCCACACGGTTTTCCAAACTGGCTGTACCAACTTGCAATCCCACCAGGACTGTAAGAGGGTTTGCCATTCTCCACAACCTCTCCAACATTTGTTGTTTCTTTCCCTGTCCGTTTTTGCCATTCTAACTGGTGTAAGGTGGTATCTCAGTGTGGTTTTGATTTGGATTTCCGTGTTGGCTAATGATGATGAACATTTTTTCATGTGTCTGTTAGCCATTTGTATGTATTCTTTAGAGAAGTGTCTTTTCATACCTTCTGCCCACTTTTTGACTTGATTATGTGCTTTTTGGATGTTGAGTTTGAGAAGTTCTTTATAGATCTTGGATACCAGCCCTTTATCCATAGTGTCATTTGCAAATATCTTCTCCCATTCTGTGGGTTGCCTCTTTGTTTTGTTGACAGTTTCCTTTGCTGTGCAGAAGCTTTTGATCTTGATGAAGTCCCAAAAGTTCATTTTTGATTTTGTTTCACTAGCTTTTGGAGACATATCTTGAAAGAAGTTGCTGTGGCCGATGTCAAAGTGGTTACTGCCTATATTCTCCTCTAGGATTTTGATGGATTCCTGTCTCACACTGAGGTCTTTCATTCACTTTGAGTTTATCTTTGTGAATGGTGTTAGAGAATGGTCGAGTTTCATTCTTCTGCATGTGGCTGTCCAATTTTCCCAGCACCATTTATTAAAGAGACTCTTTTTTCCATTGCATGTTTTTTCCTGCTTTGTAAAAGATTATTTGACCATAGAGTTGAAGGTCCATATCTGGGTTCTCTGTTCCATTCCATTGGTCTATATGTCTGTTTTTGTGCCAGAACCATACTGTCTTGGTGATCACGGCTTTGTTATATAGCTTGAAATCGGGCAACGTGATGTTCCCAGCTTTGTTTTTCTTTTTCAACATTTCTTTGGCGATTCGGGGTCTTTTCTGATTCCATACAAATTTTAGGATTGTTTGTTCTAGCACTTGGAAAAATGTCATTGGAATTTTGATCGAGATGGCATTGAAGGTATAGATTGCTCTGGGTAGCATAGACATTTTAACAATGTTTATTCTTCCGATCCATGAGCATGGAATATTTTTCCATCTTTTTGTGTCTTCTTCCATTTCTTTCATGAGTGTTCTGTAGTTCCTAGAGTATAGATCCTTTACCTCTTTGGTTAGTTTATTCTGAGGTATCTTATGGTTTTTGGTGGTATTGTAAATGGAATCGTTTCTCTAATTTCTTTTTCTACAGTTGCATTGTTAGTGTATAAGAAAGCAACTGATTTCTGTGCAGTGATTTTGTATCCTGCCACATCACTGGATTGCTGGATGAGTTCTAGTAACTTGGGGGTGGAGTCTTTTGGCTTTTCCACATAAAGTATGATGTCATCTGTGAAAAGAGAGAGTTTGACTTCTTCCTTGCCAATTTGAATACCTTTTATTTCTTTTTGTTATCTGATTGCTGTTGCTAGGACTTCTAGTACTCCGTTGAACAGCAGTGGTGAGAGGGGGCACCCTTGACGTGTTCCTGATCTTAAGGGAAAGGTTCTCAGCTTTTCCCCATTGAAGATGATATTCACTGTGGGTTTTTCATGGATGGATTTTATGAGCTTGAGGAATATTCCCTCTATCCCTATACTTTGGAGAGTTTTAATCAGGAAAGGATGTTGTATTTTGTCAAATGATTTTTCTGCATCAATTCAGAGGACCATATGGTTCTTCTCCCTCCTCTTCTTAATGTGTTCTATCACATTGATTGATTGCAAATGTTGAACCACTCTTGCATCTGGGGATAAATCTGACTTGGTCGTGGTGGATGATCCTTTTAATGTATTGTTGGATCCTATTAGTTAGGATTTTGTTGAGGATTTTGGAATCCATATTCATCAGGGATATCGGTCTGAAATTCTCCTTTTTGATGGGGTCTTTGCCTCGTTTGGGGATTAAGGTAATGCTGGCCTCATAGAATGAGTTTGGAAGTTTTCCTTCTGTTTCTATTTTTTGAAACAGCTTCGGTAGAATAGGTATTATTTCTTCTTTGAATGTTTGGTAGCATTCCCCAGGGAATCCATCGGCCCTGGATTCTTGTTTTTTGGGAGGTTTTTGATCACTGCTTCAATCTCCTTACTGGTTATTGGCCTGTTCAGGTTGTCAATGTCTTCCTGTTTCAGTCTTGGCAGCTTATAGGTTTCCAGGAAGGCCTCCATTTCATCCATATTGCTCAGTTTATTGACATAGAGTTGTTGATAATAGTTTCTAATAATTGTTTCTATTTCCTTGGTGTTAGTTGTGATCTCTCCCCTTTCATTCATCATTTTATTAATTTGGCTCCTTTCTCTTTTCTTTTGGATAAGTCTGGCCAGGATTTATCAATCTTATTAATTCTTTCAAAGAACCAACTTCTAGTTTCATAGATCTGATCTACTGTGTTTCTGGTTTCTAAGTCATTGATTTCTGCTCTAATTTTAATTATTTCTTTTCTAATGTGTGGCTTAGGAGTCATTTGTTGCTTTTTCTTTAGTTCTTTATGGTGTAGAGATAGTTGGTGAATTCGGGATTTTTCTATTTTTTTGAGTGAGGCTTGGATGGCTATGTATTTCCCCCTTCAGACCACCTTTACAGTATGCCATAAATTTGGGACTGATGTGTTTTTGTTGTCTTTGATTTCCATGTATTGTTTAAGTTCTTCTTTGATTTCTTTGTTGACCCAAACATTCTTGAGCAGAGTGGTCTTTAGCTTCCAATGTTTGAATTTCTGCCCAATTTTTTCTTGTGATTGAGTTCCAGTTTTAGAGCATTGTGATCTGAGAATATGCAGGGAATAATCTCAATCTTTTGATATTGGTTGAGACCTGATTTGTGACCCAGTATATGGTGTATTCTGGAGAAAGTTCCATGTGCGCTCGAGAAGAATGAGTATTCTGTTGTTTTAGGGTGGAATGTTCTGTCAATGTGTATGGGGTCCATCTGGTCCAATGTATCATTGAAAGCTCTTGTTTCCTTGTTGATTTTCTGCTTAGATGATCTGTCCATTGCTGAGAGTTGAGTATTGAGGTCTCCTACAATTAATGCATTGTTATCAATATGAGTCTTTATTTTGGTTAACAGTTGGCTTATGTAGATGTCTGCTTCCAAGTTGGGGGCATAGATATTTACAATTGTTAGATCTTCTTGTTGGATAGACCCCTTAAGAATGATATAGTGTCCTTCTGGTCTCTTATTACAGACTTTAGCTTAAAATGTAATTTGTCTGATATAAGAATTGCTCCCCCAGCTTTCTTTTGAGGTCCGCTGGCATGGAAGATGGATCTCCACCCCTTCCCTTTCAGTCTGGATGTATCTTTAGTTTCAAAATGAGTTTCTTGTAGGCAGCATATGGTTGGGTCCTGTCTTTTTATCGAATCTGTAACCCTGTGCTGTTTTATGTGAACATATCGGCCATTTTCGTTGAGAGTGATTATTGAAAGATATGAATTAATTGTCATCATGTTGCCTGTGAAGATGTTGTTTTTATAGATTGTCCCTGTAAATTTCAGTTGTATATCACTCTTGGGATCTTTCTCCTTTTATAAAACCCCCTTAATATTTCTTTCAGGGTCGGCTTAGTGCTCACATATTGTTTTAGCTTCTACCGGTCATGGAAGCTCTGCATCTCTCCATCCATTCTAAATAACAGCCTTGCCAGATAAAGTATTCTTGATTACATGTTCTTCTCATTTAGTATCCTGAATATGTCTCACGAGCCCTTTCTGGCTTGCCAGGTCTCTGTGGATAGGTCTGACGTTATTCTGATATTCTTCCCTCTGTATGTAAGGAATCTCTTCCCCCTAACTGCCCTTAAGATGTTTTTCTTGGTTCTAAGGTTTGCGAGTTTTACTATTACATGCCGGGGTGTTGGCTTGTTTTCCTTGATGTTAGGAGGGGACCTTTCTGCCTCTAGGACTCGAATGTTTGTTTCATTCCCCAGATTAGGGAAGTTCTCAGCTATGATTTGCTCAAATACATCTTCTAGTCCTCTCTACCTCTCCACTCCTTCCAAGATTCCAATTATTCTGACATTGGAACGCTTCATGTTGTCACTTATTTCTCTGATTCTATTTTCATGGATTCTGAGTTGTTTTTCCCTGGCCTCCTCTTTTTCCCTTTTTATCTATTATATTGTCTTCCAGTTTGCTTTTTCTCTCTTCTGCCTCAGTTACCCTAGCTGTCAGATTATCTAGATTGGTTTGAATCTGATTGATAGCATTTTTAAGTTCTGACAATTCAGCTTTCATTTCTGCCCTTAGCGACTCTATGTTGCCATTAATTGATTTGTCCATTCTAGCCATTGTCTTCACAATTGCCAGCCTGAATTCCATCTCTGACATCTTGTTTATATCTGCATCCATTTGTAAATCTGCAGCATAAGTCATAATCTCTGAGTCTTTTCTGTTTTGGAGGCTCCTCCTCCTAGTCACTCTGTTGATGGGTGTTTGAGGGAATGTATAGAGTCCAAATTATTGGCCAGTACCCAAGCAAGATGCACCTGTTTTCTTGGGAACTTAGGGTTGCTGGCCTCTTGTTTTCCCAGCCTGTCTTTTGCCGGAGGGGCCTGTAGCACTGTTACTCAGGTAACCCTTTTTGGGCGGAGTTGCCCTGGTCCCCTGTGGTGGGGGATGGGCTCACTAAGAATCGGTTTTTGGGGCCTTTGTTCTCTGGCGCCTTTCCCTGGTGGCTTTCCGCGTCTCTTCCGCGAGTCAGAGCAGAAGAGTCCGTTTCCAACCCTCTGCCTCTGAGCAGAGAGATCGCAGTCTGTTCTTCAGTGAGCTCTCCTGGCCACACTGTCTCCGTTTCTGTCTGTGCTGCTATAAACTGCAGCGGCCTGGGTTGTGTGCCCCTTCGCAGCACTCCCAGTCCTGCCTACAGGTCTGGGCACATGTCTGCCCTTTCTGCTTCTAGAACCACCAGCGGCTAAGACCTCCATCCACTTCCAGTTGCACACGCGTGACTCCGCCCCTCTGTTTCCCTCCCAGGGGCTGCATTTTGCCTGTGAGTCCCTGCTGCTCCTGGTTTCCTTCCCGGGGCTGCAGTTCGCAGGTCGGACCCTGTTGTTCTGGGTTTCCACCCCGGGGGCTGCCCTAAAGTCCTTTCCCATCTGCTACTGGTCTGCGAGTCTGTGTCCATCCACAGCATGCGAGGCTGTCACTCACCGGTGGTATAGGATCCCCATGGACAGGCACCCTTCTGCTGCCATTTATCCTCTGATATCTGCCCGCAGAATCGTGGCTCTCCGCTTTGTACCTCAAAACCAACTGCCTGCAATATTCTATTTGCAGAGATCCAGATCTTCTTACATCTCAGGCTGGTTTTGTGGGTGCTCAGAGTGGTCTGTTAGATATCCAGATCAATTCTGGGGACCAGTTGAAATAGGGTTCCCTACTCCTCCGTCTTCTTTTCCCCCCTCCCTCTTTTCCCTTTTTATCTATTAAATTGTCTTCCAGGTCACTGATTAGTTCTGCCTCGCGTACCCTAGCTGTTAGGTTATCTAGATTAGGTGGATCTCATTGATGGCATTTTTAAATTTCTGCCAATTCAGCTTTCATTTCTGCCCTTAGAGACTCTTTGTTGCCAGTAATTGATTTCTCCATTCTAGCTATTGTCTTTACATTGCTCGCCTGAATTCCTTCTCCGACATCTTGGTTATATCTGCATCCATATGTAAATCTGTGGCATAAGTCATAATCTCTGAGTCTTTCCTATTTTGGGGGTTCCTCCTCCTAGTCATTCTGTTGATGGGTGGTTGAGGGAATGTATAGAGTCCAAATTATTGACCAGAACCCAAGCAAGATGGACCTGTTTTCTAGGGACCTTAGGGTTGCTGGCCTCTTGTTCTCCCAGCCTATTTTCTGGGGCAGGGGCCTGCCACGCTGTTACTCAGGCAACCCTGTTTGGGCAGAGTTGCCCTTTCCCCCTGTGTCGGGGGATGGGCTCAGTGGGAACCAGTTTTGGGGGCTTTTGTTCTTTGGCGGCTTTCTGCGTCTCCTCTGCAAGTCAGAGCAGAAGAGACCTTTTTCAACCCTCTGCCTCAGAACAGAGAGATCACAGTCTGTTCTTCAGTGAGCTCTCCAGGCCACACTATCTCCGTTTTTGTCTGTGCTGCTATAAACGGCAGCATCCTGGGTAGTGCACCCCTCCGCAGTGCCCCCAGTCCTGCCTCCAGTTTGGGGCACATGTCTGCCCTTTCTGCTTCTAGAACCACCAGCTGCTCCCTGTTTGTAGGCGTGACCCCACCACTCTGGGTTTCCATTCTGGGGGCTGCCCTAAAGTCCTTTCCCAGCTGCTATAAGTCAGTGAGTCTGTGCCCTGTCCCTAGCCAGTGAGGCTGTCACTCACTGGCGGTGTAGGATCCCCACACCCAGGCTCCCTCCTGCTGCCTTTTATCCTCCAATATCTGCCCATGGAATCACGGCTCCCCACTTGGTACCTTGAAACCAACTATCTGCGACATTCTATTTGTAGAGATTCAGATCTTTTTACATCTCAGGCTGGTTTCATGGGTGCTCAGTGTGGTCTGGTAGATATCCAGCTCAATTCTGGGGGCCAGTTGGAATAGGGTCCCCCACTTCTCTGCCATCTTTTTCCTCCAGCAGAAAGTGTTTCTTTTTATTATAATCTCACACTTTATTTACCACCAACTAACCTTTTCATAGTTAATTTTATTTTTTTTAACTTTTTTATTATGTTATGTTAATCACCATATATTACATAATTAGTTTTTGATGTAGTGTTCCATGAGTCATTGTTTGCATGTAACACCCAGTGCTCCATTCAATATGTGCCCTCTTTAATTCCCATCACCAGGCTCACCTAACCCCCCGCCCCTCACCTCTAGAACACTCAGTTGGTTTCTCAGGGTCCATAGTCTCTCATGGTTCATCTGCCCCTCTGATTTCCCCCGTTCATTTTTCCCTTCTTAGTATCTTCTTTCTTTTCTAACATATATTGTATTATTTGTTTCAGAAGTGCAGGTCTGTGATTCAACAGTCTTACACAATTCACAGTGCTCACGATAGCACATACCCTCCCCAATGTACATCACTGAGCCACCCCATCCCTCCCAACCCCACCACTCCAGCAACCCTCCTTTTGTTTCCTGAGATTAAGAATTCCTCATATCAGTGGGGTCATATGATACATGTCTTTCTCTGATTGACTTATTTCGCTCAGCATAATACACTCTAGTTGCATCCATGTCTTTGCAAGTGGCAAGATTTCATTCTTTTTGATGGCTCCATAATATTCCACTGTATATATATACCACAACTTCTTTATCCATTCATCTATTGATGGACATCTTGGCTTTTTCCATATTTGGCTATTGTGGACATTGTTTCTATGAATACCAGGGTGCAGGTACCCCTTTTCATCCCTACATTTGTATATTTGGGGTAAATACCCAGTAGGGCAATTCCTGGGTCATACGATAGCTCTATTTTCAACTTTTTGAGGAACCTCCATACTGTTTTCCAGAGTGGCTGACCAGCTTGCGTTCCCACCAACAGAGTAGGAGGGTTCCCCTTTCTCCTCATCCCTGCCAACATCTGTCATTTCCTGACTTGTTAAACTTAGGCATTCTGACTGGTGTGAAGTGGTATCTCATTGAGGTTTTGATTTGGATTTCCCTGATGCCAAGTGATGTAGAGCACTTTTTCATGTCTGTTGGCCATTTGGATGTCTTCTTTGAAAAATATCTGTTCATGTTTTCTGCCCATTTCTTGATTGGATTATTTGTTTTTGGGTGTTGAGTTTGATAAGTTCTTTATAGATTTTGGATACTAACCATTTATCTGATATGCCATTTGCAAATATCTTCTCCCATTCTGTCAGTTGTCTTTGGTTTTGTTGACTGTTTCCTTTGCTGTGCAAAAGCTTTTTCTCTTGATGAAGTCCCAATAGTTCCTTTTTTTTCCCTTGCTTCCCTTGCCTTTGTTGATGTAACTAGGAAGATCTTGCTATGGCTGAGGTCAAAGAGATTGCTGCCTGTGTCCTCCTCTAGGATTTTGATGGATTCTTGCCTCACATTTAGGTCTTTCAACCATTTTTTGTCTGTTTTGTGTGTGGTGTAAGGAAATAGTCTAGTTTCATTCTTCTGCATGCAGCAGTCCAATTATCACAACAACATTTGTTGAAGAGACTGTCTTTTTTCCATTGGACATTCTTTCCTGTTTTGTCAAAGATGAGTTGACCATAGAGTTGAGGGTCCACTTCTGGGCTCTCTGTTCTGTTACATTGATCTCTGTGTCTGCTTTTGTGCCAGTGCCATACTGTCTTGATAGTTATAGCTTTGTAATAGTGCTTGAAGTCTGGAATTGTGATGCCACCAGCTTTGCTTTTCTTTTTCAACATTCCTGTGGCTATTCGGGGTCTTTTCTTGTTCCATACAAATTTTAGGATTATTTGTTCCATTTCTTTGAAAAAAGCTGATGGTATTTTGATAAGGATTGCATTAAATGTGTAGATTGCTCTAGGTAGCATTGACATCTTCACAATATTTTTTCTTCCAATCCATGAGCATGGAACGTTTTTCCATTTCTTTGTGTCTTCCTCAATATCTTTCATGAGTATCTTATAGTTTTCTGAGTACAGAATCTTTGCCTCTTTGGTTAGATTTATTCCTAGGTGTCTTATGGATTTGGGTGCAATTGTAAATGGGATCGACTTCTTAATTTGTCCTTCTTCCGTCTTGTTGTTGTTGTTTAGGAATGCCACTAATTTCTGTGCATTGGTTTTATATCCTGCCACTTTACTAAATTCCTGTATGAGTTTTTACAGTTTTGGGGTGGAGTCTATTGGGTAATCCACATAAAGTATCATATCATCTGCAAAGAGTGAGAGTTGGATTTCTTCTTTGCCTATTCAGATGCCTTTTATTTCTTTTTGTTTTCTGATTGCTGTGGCTAGGACTTCTAGTACAATGTTGAATAGCAGTGGTGATAACGGACATCCCTGCCATGTTCCTGACCTTAGGGGGAAAGCTCTCAGTTTTTCCCATTGAGAATGATATTCACTGTGGGTTTTTCATAGATGGCTTTTATGATATTGAGGTATGTACCATCTATCCCTATGCTCTGAAGAGTTTTGTTTATGAAAGAATGCTGTACTTTGTCAAATGCATTTTCTGCATCTACTGAGAGGATCATATGGTTCTTGTTCTTTCTTTTATTAATGTATTGTATCACATTGATTGATTTGCGGATGTTGAACCAAACTTGAAGCCCAGGATTAAATCCCACTTGGCCGTGTTGAATAATCCTTTTAATGTACTGTTGAATCCTATTGGCTAATATTTTGGTGAGAATTTTTGCATCCATGTTCATCAGGGATTTTGGTCTGTAATTTCCTTTTTGATGGGATCTTTGTCTGGTTTGGGGATCAAGGTAATGTTGGCCTCTTAAAACGAATTTGGAAGTTTTCCTTCCATTTCTATTTTTTTGGAACAGTTTCAGAAGAATAGGTATTAAGTCTTCTTTAAATCTTTGGTAGAATTCCCCAGTGACCCCATCTGGCCCTGGGCTCTTGTTTGTTGTGAGGTTTTTGATTACTGCTTCAATTTCCTTAGTGGTTATAGGTCTGTTCAGGCTTTCTATTTCTTCCTGGTTCAGTTTTGGTAGTCTATATATCTCTAGGAATGCATCCATTTCTTCCAGATTATCTAATTTGCTGGCATACATTTTCTCACAATATGTTCTTAAAATTGTTTGTATTTCTTTGGCATTGGTTGTAATTTCTCTTCTTTAATTCATGATTTTATTTATTTGGGTCACTTCTCTTTTCTTTTTGATAAGTCTCACCAGATGTTCATCAATTTTACTAATTCTTTCAAGGAGCCAGCTCCTGGTTTCGTTGATCTGTTCCACTGTTCTTTTGGTTTCTATTTCATTGATTTCTGCTCTGATTTTTATTATTTGTCTTCTCCTGCTGGGTTTAGGCTTTATTTGCTGCTCTTTCTCCAGCTCCTTTAGGTGTAGGGTTAAGTTGTATATTTGAGACCTTTCTTGTTTCTTGAGAAAGGCCTGTATTGCTATATACTTTCCTCTTAGGACTGCCTTTGCTGCATCCCAAAGATTTTGAACAGTTGTGTTTTCATTTTCATTTGTTTCCATGAATTTCTAATTCTACTTTAATTTCCTGGTGGACCCATTCATTCTTTAGTAGGATGTTTTTTAACTTCCATGTATTTGAGTTCTTTCTGACTTTCCTCTTGTGATTGAGTTCTAGTTTCAAAGCACTGTGGTCTGAAAATATGCAGGGAATGGTCCCAATCTTTTGGTACCTGTTCAGACCTGATTTGTGGCCTAGGATGTGATCTATTTTGGAGAATGTTCTATGGGCAGTAGAGAAGAATGTGTATTCTGTTGCTTTGGGATGGAATGTTCTGAATAGATCTGTGAAGTCCTTTTGGTTCAGTGTGTCATTTAAAGTCTTTGTTTCCTTGTTGATCTTTTGCTTAGATGATCTGTCCATTTTTGTGAGGTAGGTGTTAAAGTCCCCCACTATTACTGTATTGTTGTTTATGTGTTTCTTTGATTTTGTTATTAATTGGCTTATATAATTGGCAGCTCCCATGTTAGGGTCATATTTACAATTGTTAGATCTTCTTGTAGGATAGATCCTTTAGGTATGATATAGTGTCTTTCCTCATCTCTTATCATAGTCTTTGGTTTAAAATCTAATTCGTCTGATATAATGATTGCCATCCCAGCTTCCTTTTGGTCTTCATTAGCATGGTTAATAGTTTTCTACCCCCTCACTTTCAATCTGGAGGTGTCTTTGGGTCTAAAATGAGTCTCTTGCAGGCAGCATATCAATGGGTCTTTTTTTTTTAATCAAATCTGATACTCTGTGTTTTTTTAATTGGGGCATTTTGCCCATTTACATTCAGGGTAACCATTGAAAGATAGGAATTTAGTGCCATTGTATTGCCTGTAAGGTGACCGTTACTGTATATTGTCTGTGTTCCTTTTCTGGTCTATGTTACTTTTAGGCTCTCTCTTTTGCTTAGAGGCCCCATTCAATATTTCTTGTATGGCTGGTTTTGTGTTTGCAAATTCCTTTAGTTTTTGTTTGTGCTGGAGCTTTTTATCTTTCCTTCTATTTTCAGTGACAGCGTAGCCAGGTATAGTGTTTTGGCTGCATATTTTTTCTCATTTAGTGCTCTGAATGTATCATGCCTGTCCTTTCTCACCCGCGAGGTCTCTGTGGATTGGTTTGCTGCCAATCTAATGTTTCTACCTTTGTAGCTTACAGACCTCTTGTTCCGAGCTCATTTCAGGATATTCTCTTTGTCTCTGAGACTTGTGAATTTTACTATTGGATATCGTGGGGCTGACGTATATTTATTGATTTTGAGGGATGGGTTTTCTTTGTCTCCTGGATTTTGATGCCTGTTTCCTTCCCCAAATTATGGAAGTTCTCTGCTATAATTTGCTCCAATATACCTCCTGCAACTCTCTCTCTTTCTTCTTCTTTTGGGATCCTAATTATTCTAATGTTTCACTATGGGTATCACTTATCTCTTGAATTGCCACCTCATGATAGAGTAGTTATTTAGCTCACTTTTTCATAGCTTCTTTATTCTCCATTATGTGGTCTTCTATATCCCTAATTCTCTCTTCTGCCTCATTTATCCTAGCAGTTAGAGCCTCCATTTTTTTTTTTAAGATTTTATTTATTTATTTGACAGAGAGAGACATAGTGAGAACAGGAACACAAGCAGGGGGAGTGGGAGAGGGAGAAGCAGGCTTCCCGCGGAGCAGGGAGCCTGATGTGGGACTCGATCCCAGGACCCTGGGATCATGACCTGAGCCGAAGGCAGATGCTTAATGACTGAGCCACCCAGGCGCCCGTAGAGCCTCCATTTTTAACTACACCTCATTAATAGCCTTATTTATTTTGAGTTGATTAGATTTTAATTCTTTTATTTCTCCAGAAATGATTCTCCGGTATCTTCTAGGTTTTTATGAAGCCCAGCTAGTATTTTTATAATCGTCATTCTGAAAGCTAGTCCCAACGTCTAACTAATGTCCATATTGAGTAGGTGCCTGGCAGTCGGTACTGCCTCTTGTTCTTTTTTTTGAGGTGATTTTTTTCCAACTTGTCATGTTGTCCAGTGGAGAATAGATGAGAGAACAAAATGCTAACAGAGTAACAATGATCCCAGAGAAATAAACACTAAACAATTCAGGGGAGCCCCAAAACCGGGGATGAAAGAAAGGGAAATTTAAAAAAAGGATTATGACTAGGCTTGTAAGTAGAACAGAGCCACACACTCGATTTTGAGTGTTTTTGGTCTGTTAGAAGAAAATGCCTCCCAAAATTTTAAAGAATGATTTAGCTATATGTGTAAAAAATAAGGGTAAATACGATGAAGGGATGGAATATGATTGTAAAGATGAAAATATAAAAAGATTTTTAAAAGGGAATTGATAGATAAGAAGTTGGTTGGAGAAATAATGAAAAAAATTTAAAAAAGAAAAGAGAGAGAGACTGTGATCAGGCGGGAAACAAGGACATGGTCATACACTAGATTTAGGGTATATTTTGTAGGTTAGAAGAAACTGCATCCCAAAATTTTAAAGAAAGAAAAACATATATATTCAAAAATAAGGGTAAATACAATGAAGGGATAAAATATGAATGTAAAAATGAAAATTAAAAAAGATTTTAAAAAACGAATTGATAAGATGTTGGTTGAAAAAGGGAAGAAATGGGAGAAGGAAAGATGGCGGAGTAGGGAACCCTATTTCAACAGGTCCCCCAGAATTGAACTGGATATCTACAAGACCACTCTGAGCACTCACGAAATCAGCCTGAGATGTAAGAAGATCTGGATCTCGAGGCGCCTGTGTGGCTCAGTTGGTTAAACAACTGCCTTTGGCTCAGGTCATGATCCTGGATCCCGGGATCGAGTCCTGCATTGGGCTCCCTGCTCAGCGGGGAGTCTGTTTCTCCCTCTGGTCCTCCCCCTCTCATGAACTCTGTTTCCCATTCTCTCTCTCAGATAAATAAAATCGCTAAAAAAAATAAATAAATAAAGAAGATCTGGATCTCTTCAAACAGAATATCGCAGGTGGTTGGTTTTGAGTAATGAAGCTGGGAGCCGTGATTCCACGGGTAGATATCGAAGGATAAATTGCAGCAGGAGGGAGCCTGTCCCTGGTGATCTTACACCTCTGGTGAGCAACAACCTCGCCAGCTGGGGCTGGGGCACAGACTCACAGACCGGTAGCCACAGGGAAAGGACTTTAGGGCAGCCCCCAGGGCAGAAAACCGGAATGGCGGGATCATGCATGTGAACTAGAAGTGGCTGGGTGTTTTAGAAGCACAAAGGGCAGAGACATACTCTGACCTGGAGGAAAGACTGGGGGCACTGTGGAGGGGCACAGAACCCAGGACACTGCAGTTTATAGCAGCACGGACAGATATGGAGACAGTGTGGCCTGGAGAGCTCACTAAAGAACAGACTGCAGTCTCTCTGCTCTAAGGCAGAGGGTTGGAAATGGTCTCTTCTGCTCTGACTCTCGGAAGAGACGCAGAAAGCCCCCAGGGAAGGTTGCCAGAGAACAAAAGTCCGAAACCCGGATTACCACTAAGCCCATCCCCCACCACAGGGGGGCAGGGCAACTCTGCCCAAACAGAGTTGCCTGAGTAACAGCACGACAAGCCCTTCCCCCAGAAGATAGGTGGGGAAAACAAGAGGCTAGCAGCCCTAAGGTCCCAAGAAAACAGGTGCATCTTGCTTGAGTTCTGGTCAATAATTTGGACTCTACATTCCCTCAAACACCCATCCACAGAATGACTAGGAGGAGGAGCCCCCAAAACAGAAAAGACTCAGAGATTACGACTTATGCTGCAGATTTACAAATGGATGCAGATATAACCAAGATGTCGGAGATGGAATTCAGGCTATCAATTCTGAAGACAACGGCTAGAATGGAGAAATCAATTAATGGCAACATAGAGTCTCTAAGGGCAGAAATAAAAGGTGAATTGGCAGAACTTAAAAATGCTATCAATGAGATCCAGTCCAATCTAGATAATATAACAGCTAAGGTAAGTGAGGCAGAAGAACAAATAAGCGACCTGGAAGACAAAATAATAGATAAAAAGGGAAAGAGGAGGCCAGGGAAAAACAACTCATGGTTCCATGAAAATAAAATCAGAGAAATAAGTGACACCATGAAGCATTCCAATGTCAGAATAATTGGAATCCCGGAGGGGGTGGAGAGAGAGAGAAAACTAGAAGATGTATTTGAGCAAATCATAGCTGAGATCTTCCCTAATCTGGGGAATGAACAAAAGATTCGCGTTCTAGAGGCAGAGAGGACCCCTCCCAAGATCAATGAAAACAGGCCAACACTCCGGCATGTAATATTAAAACTCGCAAATCTTAGAACCAAGGAAACCATCTTAAGGAGAGTTAGGGAGAAGAGATTCCTTACGTACCAAGGGAGGAACATCAGAATCACGTCAGACCTATCCATAGAGACCTGGCAAGCCAGAAAGGCCTGGCAAGACATATTCAGGGTACTAAATGACAAGAACATGCAACCAAGAATACTTTATCTTGCAAGGCTGTCATTTAGAATGGATGGAGAGAAGGAGAGCTTCCAAGACTAGCAGAAGCTAAAGAATATGTGACTACTAAGCTGGCCCTGGAGAATATTAAGGGGGTTTTATAAACGGAGAAGGACCCCAAGAGTGATATACAACAGAAATTTACAGGGACAATCTATAAAAAACAACATCTTCACAAGCAACATGGTGATAATTAATTCATATCTTTCAATAATCACTCTCAATGTGAATAGCCTAAATGCTCCCATAAAATGGCACAGGGTTGCAGATTGGATAAAAAGACAGGACCCATCCATATGCTGCCTACAAGAGGCTCATTTTGAACCTAAAGATACATCGAGACTGAAAGTGAAGGGATCGAGATCCATCTTCCATGCCAGCAGACCTCAAAAGAAAGCTGGGGTAGCCATTCTTATATCAGACAAATTAGATTTTAAACTAAAGTCTGTAATAAGAGACACAGAAGGACACTATATCATTCTTAAAGGGTCTATGCAACAAGGAGATCTAACAATTGTATATATCTATGCCCCCAACATGGGTGCAGCCATATACATATGCCAACTGTTAACCAAAATAAAGAGTCATATTGATAACAATACGTTAATTGTAGGAGACCTCAATACTCAACTCTCAGCAATGGACAGATCCTCTAAGCAGAAAATCAACAAGGAAACAAGAGCTTTGAATGACACACTGGAGCAGGTGGGCCTCATGGATATTTACAGAACATTCCACCCTAAAACAACAGAATACTCACTCTTCTGGAGCACACATGGAACTTTCTTCAGAATAGACCACATACTGGGTCACAAATCAGGTCTCAACCAATACCAAAAGATTGAGATTATTCCCTGCATATTCTCAGACCACAATGCTCTAAAACTGGAACTCAATCCCAAGAAAAAAATTGGCAGAAATTCAAACATTTGGAAGCTAAGGACCACTCTGCTCAAGAATGTTTGGGTCAACCAAGAAATCAAAGAAGAACTTAAACAATTCATGGAAATCAATGAGAATGAAAACACATCGGTCCAAAACCTATGGGATACTGCAAAGGCGGTCCTAAGGAGGAAATACATAGCCATCCAAGCCTCACTCAAAAAAAAAAAAATAGAAAAATCCTGAATTCACCAATAACTCTACACCTTAAAGAACTATAGAAAAAGCAACAAACAACATCTAAGCGATGCATTAGAAGAGAGATAATTAAGATTAGAGCAGATATCAGTGAATTAGAAACCAGAAACACAGTAGACCAGATCAACGAAACTAGAAGTTGGTTCTTTGAGAGAATTAATAAGATCGATATATTACTCGCAAGACTTATCCAATAGAAAAGAGAAAGGACCCAAATTAATAAAATTATGAATGATAGGGGAGAGATCACAACTAACACCAAAGAAATAGAAACAATTCTTAGAAATTATTATCAAGAACTCTATGCCAATAAACTGAGCAATCTGGAGGAAGTGGAGGCCTTCCTGGAAACCTATAAGCTGCCAAGACTGAAACAGGAGGAAATTGACAACATGAATAGGCCAATAACCAGTAGAGATTTGAAGCAGTGATCAAAAACCTCCCAAAAAACAAGAGTCCAGGGCCTGATGGATTCCCTGGGGAATACTGCCAAACATTCAAAGAAGAAATAATACCTATTCTCCTGAAGCTGGTCAAAAATTAAAAATTAGGAAAACTTCCAAACTCATTCTATGAGGCCAGCATTACCTTAATCCCCAAACCAGGCAAAGACCCCATCAAAAAGGAGAATTTCAGACCAATATCCCTGATGAATATGGATTCCAAAATCCTCAACAAAATCTGAGATAATAGGACGCAACAATACATTAAAAGGATCATCCACCACGACCAAGTCGGATTTATCCCTGGGATGCAAGGGTGGTTGAACTTTTGCAAATCAATCAATGTGATAGAACACATTAAGAAGAGGAGGGAGAAGAACCATATGGTCCTCTCAACTGATGCAGAAAAAGCATTTGACAAAATAAAACATTCTTTCCTGAGTAAAACTCTTCAGAGTATAGGGATAGAGGGAACATTCCTCAAGCTCATAAAATCCATTTATGAAAAACCCACAGAGAATATCATCCTCAATGGGGAAAAGCTGAGAGCCTTTTTCTTATGATCAGGAACACGTCAAGGATGCCCATTCTTGCCACTATTGTTCAACATAGTACTAGAAGTCCTAGCAACAGCAATTAGACAACAAAAAGCAATAAAAGGTATTCAAATTGGCAAAGAAGAAGTCAAACTTTCTCTTTTCACAGACGACATGATACTTTATGTGGAAAAGCCAAAAGACTGCACCCCCAAGTTACTAGAACTCATCCAGCAATTCAGTGATGTGGCAGGATACAAAATCAATGCACAGAAATCAGTTGCTTTCTTATATGCTAACAATGCAACTGTAGAAAAAGAAATTAGAGAAACGATTCCATTTACAATAGCACCAAAAACCATAAGATACCTCGGAATAAACCTAACCAAAGAGGTAAAGGATCTATACTCTAGGAACTAGAAAACACTCATGGAAGAAATGGAAGAAGACACAAAAAGATGGAAAAACATTCCATGCTCATGGATTGGAAGAATAAACATTGTTAAAATGTCTATGCTACCCAGAGCAATCTATACCTTCAATGCCATCTCGATCAAAATTCTAATGACATTTTTCCGAGTGCTGGAACAAACAATCCTAAAATTTGTATGGAATCAGAAAAGACCCCGAATCGCCAAAGAAATGTTGAAAAAGAAAAACAAAGCTGGGAACATCACGTTGCCCGATTTCAAGCTATATAACAAACCCGTATCACCAAGATAGCATGGTTCTGGCACAAAAACAGACATATAGACCAATGGAATGGAACAGAGAACCCAGATATGGACCTTCAACTGTATGGTCAAATAATCTTTGACAAAGCAGGAAAAAACATGCAATGGAAAAAAGAGTCTCTTTAATAAATGGTGCTGGGAAAATTGGACAGCCACATGCAGAAGAATGAAACTTGACCATTCTCTAACACCGTTCACAAAGATAAACTCAAAGTGGATGAAAGACCTCGAAGTGAGACAGGAATCCATCGAAATCCTAGAGGAGAACATAGGCAGTAACCTCTTGGACATCACCCACAGCAAGTTCTTTCAAGACACCTCTCCGAAAGCTAGTGAAATAAAAGCAAAAATGAACTTTTTGGACTTCATCAAGATAAAAAGCTTCTGCACAGCAAAGGAAACAGTCAACAAAAACAAAAGACAACCCACAGAATGGGAGAAGATATTTGCAAGTGACACTACAGATAAAGGGCTGATAACGAACATCTATAAAGAAGTTCTCAAACTCAATACCCAAAAAACAAATAATCAAGTCAAAAAATGGGCAGAAGACATGAACAAACACTTCTCCAAAAAGGACAAACAAATGGCTAACAGACATCTGAAAAAATATTCATCATCATTAGCCATCAGGGAATTTCAAATCAAGACCACATCAAGGTACCACCTTACAGCAGTTAGGATGGCAAAAATGGACAGAGTAAGAAACAACAAATGTGGAGAGGTTGTGGAGAAAGGGGAATCATCTTCAAATGTTGGTGGGAATGTAAGTTGTTAGAGCCACTTTGGAAAACAGTGTGGTGGCTCTTCAAAAATGAAAAATAGACCTACTCTATGACCCAGCAATTGCACTCCTGGGTATTTACCCCAAAGACACAGATGTAGTGAAAAGATGGGCCATATGCACCCCAATGTTCATAGCAGCAATGTCTGTAGTAGCCAAACTGTTGCAAGAGCCGAGATACCCTTCAACAGATGAATCGCTAAAGAAGATGTGTTCCATATATACAATGGAATATTACTCAGCCATCAGAAAGGATGAATACCCAACTTTTTCATCAACATGGATGGGACTGGAGGAGATTATGCTAAGTGAAATAAGTCAAGCAGTGAAAGTCAATTATCAAATGGTTTTACTTATTTGTGGAACCTAAGGAATAGCATGGAGGACATTCTGTGAAGGAAAGGAAAAATGAGGGTGGGGGATTTGGAGGAAGAGATGAACCATGAGAGACTATGGACTCTGAGAAACAAATATGGTTTTAGAGGGGATGGGGGAGGGGGGATTGTTTAGCCCGTTGATAGGTATTAAGGAGGGCACGTACTGCATGGAGCACTGGGTGTTATATGAAGACAATGGATCGTGGATCACCACATCAAAAACTAATGATGTATTGTATGGTGACTAACATAACATAATAAAATATAAAAAAAGGGGGAAGAAAAATTTAACTAAAGAAATATAAAAAGAAAAATAAAGACAATCTAAAAAATTAACTTTGAAAGACTAAAGAATCATGGGAAAGCAGCCATGAATTCTATGTGTTGTGTACCTCTAACGCTGGATTTTTACAGTTCTCATTGATGGGTAAACTTTGTCTTGGGTTGATGTTTTTGCTGATTTCCTGGTAGAGGGTCCTGTGGCAGTGATTCTCAAATGTCTTTGCCTGAGGCAGAATTGCACCACCCTTGCCAGGGTCCAGGCTAATTAATCAGCTCGGGTTTGCTCTCCATAGCTTTTGTTCCCTGAAAGCTTTCCATATAGCTTTGGAGGACAAGAATGAAAATGCTGGCCTTCCAATCTCTGATCCTGGAAGAGCCGAGATCTCAGGGCCACACTCCTCGGTGAGCCCTCAGAGAAAACCTGTCAATCCCTCTGTCTCCCTGGTCTCTGGCCGCACTCTGTGCTCAACCGGCCTGTGACCAAGTGTTTCTATCTCTGGCACACTACCCTGTTTGGACTCTCCAAACTCAGCAGATTCCTGCGTCAGGCTCCTATGCCATTCCTCCCAGGGGAAAAAGGGGAGTCTCCCTGGATGTGCTGATTTTTGGGTCCCTGCTCAAAGAGCAGTGGCCTGACTGTGCCACAGATCACAGTTTATGGCAACCCAGAGCTGAGAGCGCACTCCTGGGCTCCCTCTTTGCAGCTGTTTTCCACGCTCTGATACCTGGGAGATCTGACATACTCAGGCAACCCCGGTCTTTCTGTGACACCAGGGGTCCTGAGAGCACACTGTCCCAGCGAGGGTTCCATCCCCCGTTTTGCCACTGGAGCGATGTCCCTCAACAGACCCGAGTTCAAAAAGTTCCAATTTTGTGCTCTGCTGCTCTATCACTTGTCTGTAGCCGGCTGATGGAGTTTCCCTCCCACCACGGTCTATCTTCCCAAATATCGCCTCAGATTCACTTCTCCGCATGTCCTACCTTCCAGAAAGTGGTCGCTTTTCTGTTCATAGAATTGCTGCTATTCTTTTCTTTGATCTCCTGTTGAGTTTGTTGGTGTTCTGAATGGTTTGATAACTATCTAGCTGAATTCCTGGGACCAGACGAAATTTAGGTCTCCTACTCCTCCACACTCTTGCTCCTCCCCCACCATTTTTCTGGTTTCTATTTCATTGATCTTTGCTTTAATTTTTATTATTTTTCTTCTCCTTCTTGGTTTAGGCATTTTTTGCTGTTCTTTCCCCTGGTCCTTTAGGTGTAAGGTTAGCTTCTGCATTTGGGATTTTTCTAATTTTTTGAGAGAGGCTTGGATGGCTATGTACTTGCCTCTTAGGAATGCCTTTTCAGTATCCCATAGTTTTGGGACTGATGTGTCCTTTCATTCTCATTATTTTCCATGAATTGTTTAACTTTTATCTTTAATTTCCTTGTTGATGCAATCATTCTTTAGCCGGGTGCTCTTTAACTTCTACATGTTTGCATTCCTTCCAAATTTCTCCTTCTGGTTAAGTTCCAGTTCCAAAGCATGGTCTGAAAATATGCAGGGCATAATCTCAATCTTTTGTTATTGGTTAAGACCTGATTTGTGACCCAGTATGTGGTCTATTCTAGAAAATATTCCAATGCACTCAAAAAGAATCAGTATTCTGTTGTTTTAGGATGGAATGTTCTGTATATATCTAAGAAGTCCACGTGGTCCAATGCATCCTTCAAAGGTCTTGTTTCATTGTTGATCTTCTGCTTAGATGATTTGTCCATTTCTGGGAGTGGTGCGTTGAGGTCTCCTACTTTTAATGTATTTGTATCAATATGTTTACTTTGCTTATTAATTGATTTATATAAGTGGCTGCTCCCACATTGGGGCTGTATGTATTTAGAATTGTTAAACTTTTTTGTATAGATCTTTAAAGTATGATATAGTGTCCCTCTACATTTTTTACTACAGTCTTTCGTTTAAAATCTAATTTGTTTGAGAGGAATGCAAGATGGCAGAGGAGTAGGGGACCCCATTTAAACTGGTCACCTGAATTTAGCTTGATATCTTTCAAACCATTTTGAACACCCAGGAAATTAAACAGATTTAAGAATTTATATCTGGATGTCTACAAGCAGAAAAGAGACTGCTTTATGTAAGGTAAGACATGCAGAATCATGAATCTGTGGGGAGATAACGGAAGATAAACAGAAGGGGGAGGGAGCTGCCATAAGCTGGCTCCTGGAAAGTGATATAACACCAAGTGCAGAATCAGAACCCCTAGAAATCTGCTCTAGGGAGAGACACCCCTCCCTGAAGAGGGCTTTGGAAATGAAAAGGCTGAATTCTAGGTAGGGCATTTGTGGTATCAGGAATTAAGGGACCAAAGAGCAAAAGGGATTCCTTAAATGGTTGAAGGCCCAAGCATTGGAGCCAGGAAGTAGGTTATAGTCAGCGAGTGCAGGAAGGGATTATCAACTAGGATCACCAGAAACTTTGAACTGGGTGGGTTGATAGCCACTCTTTCCTTGACCAGCCTGAAAAAATCTGGACACACCACTTGTGACAGGGCAAAAACTCAGAGCATTAGTGGCCAGGAAATGGAACTGGACCTGATTTGGGAGCTTCAGTTGCTTGCGAGCCCACAGTCCCTCGTGGTTTTAAAAACACAAAGGGCAGAGTTACTCCCAGGCCCCTAAAAACACTTCTGAGAGAGTAGCTTTGGGGGTGCACTGAGGGAAGCTGCGGTATTCAGCTTCACAAGCAGAAGTGGAGACTGTTTGTCCTGCAGAGTTTATTAAGGAGCACAGAGTGTGAAATTTCTGCTCTGTGCCAGAGGTGTGGCTGTGGCCATTTTTGCTCTGATCCCCTGAAGTTTTGGAAAGGCCCCAGGGCAAAAAAGAAAATCAGAAGTCTAGTTTCCACTGAGCCCATCTCCCCGACAGGGGGTGGGGCAACTCCTCACAGGTAGGATTACCTGAGAAATAGAGCTGCAGGCCCCTCCCCCAGAAGACAGCCTGGAAGAACAGGTGGGTGATAATCCTTTGGATCCCATAAGACTGTAAAATCCCAAAACAAGTGGAAAATTGTACATGGAGCTCCAGGTGTGGCCTCATGACCTGTTTATTTTTCATATATAATTCGCTATTCTTTCTTTTTTTCTTTCTTTCTTTGTTTCTTTATTCTTTGTTTCTTTCATTCTTCTTTATTTCTTTTTATTTTTTTCCCCTTATTTCCTACCATTTTCCCCTGCTGTATTCTTCTTTATACCTTCTAAATTCAACTAGATGTCTATTATACCAACTCATTTTTTTCATAGGCGCTTTTTAACTTCTATTTTTACACACCTAAATCTTTTTTTTAGATATATGCTTTATTTTAACCCTTTTATCACTCTGCACAGTTTTACCTTTTCATATATACAAGTTTTACTTTCATAGTAATATTGGGATGTAGTGCTTCTAACACAGAGAACAAAATACACCCAGGAACAACTGAAACACCCTGCTTTGTCCTCAGTGAGAGATTATAGCCCCCATTTTCTTCCCTCCCTTTTTAATTTTCTTTCATATATATAAAAATATATTTATATGTATATATGTATATATTTATATTTATCTATAAAATTTATAATAATGTATTTATATATAATAATTATAACACATTTATATTTATATCTATGTATATTTTTATATAGATAGATCTCTATATTTTTGTATATATATATATATTTTATTTTTTAAAATTTTTAAATTTTTTAAATTTAATTCTTGTGTTTCATTTTGGGTTTGCTTTTTGGTGGTGGCTTCTGACCACTCCAACTTTTGCTAGGCTGCATCTAGCTTGGGTCATGGTTAATATTTTGGACTATGTCCATTCCTTCAACCATCCATTGACAGAATGAATAGGAGGAGGAACTCTCAACAAAGATAAGAACCAGAGACAATGTCTTCTGCCACAGACCTAATGGATATGGATATAACAAGATGTTGGAGACAGACTTCAGGATAGCAATCATGAAGTCAATAGCTATGCTTAAAAAAAGCATTAGTGACACTACAGAATCTCTAAGGTCACAAATGAGATCAATTCAGGCCAAACATAAAAAATGCTATGAATGAGAGATATCTAAACTGGATACTCTACGAGCCAGGATAAATGAGGCAGAAGAGAGAATCAGTGATCTACTAGATAAGCTGATGGAAAGGAAGGAAGTTGAGGAAAACAGATAGGCAGCAATTAGCCCATGAGAAAAGGCTTGGCTAGATTAATGATGCCATGAAACATTCCAATATCAGAATTATTGGGATCCTCGAGGGGGTGGAGAGAGGGAGCTAGAAGGTATATTTGAGCAAATCATAGCTGAGAACTTCCCTAATCTGGGGAAGAAAACAAGCATTTGAGTCCAAGAAGCAGAGAGGACCCCTTCCAAAATCAATAAAAATATATCAACACCCTGACAGGGAACAGTGAAGATTCCAAATCTTAGAGCCAAGGAAACTATCTTCAGAGAAGCTAGGGGGAAGGGATTTCTTATGTGAAGAGGGAGGATCATTAGAAAAACGTCAGACTTGTCCACAGAGACCTGGCAAGCCTGAAAGGGCTGGCAGGACATATTCAGGGTAACAAATGAAAAGAAAATGCAGCCAAAAATACTTTACCCAGCAAAAATGTCATTCAGAACAGATGGAGAGATAAAGAGATTTCAGGACAGAAAGAATATGTGAACAACAAACCAGCCCTGCAAGAATTATTAAGGGGAATTCTGTAAACGAAGAGAAACCCCAAGGGTCACATAGATGACAAAGAAACAGAAAACTTACAGATATAGGGATCTTACAGGCTATACAATGGCACTACATTCATATCTGTCAGTACTTACTTTCAGCATGAATGGGCTAAATGCTCCCATCAAGAGACACAGGGATTCAGATTGGATAAAAATGAAGGACCCATCCATATGCTGTCTACAAGATACTCATTTTGAATCTAAAGACACTTCCAGATTGAAGGTAAGGGGATGGAGAACTATTTACCATGCCAACAGACCCCGAAAGAAAGCTGGGGTAGCATTTCTCATATCAGACAAATTAGATTTTAACCAAAGACTGTAGTAAGAGATGTAGAGGGACACTATGTCATACTTAAAGAGTCTATCCAACAAAAAGATATAACAATTGTAAATATCTATGCCCTGAACATGGGAGCAGTCAATTGTATAATCCAATTAATAAGCAAAATAAAGAAACATACGGATAATAATACATTAATAGTAGGAGACCTCAACACACCAATCACAGCAATGGACATATCATCAAAGGAGAAGATCAATAAATAAACAAGAGTTTTGAATGACACACTGGACCAGATGGACTTTGTAGATATATATAGAACATTCCATCCTAAAACAACAGGATACCCATTCTTTTGAGTGCACATGGAACTTTCCCCAGAATAGATTGCATACTGGGTCACAAATCAGATCTCAACTGATACCAAAAGACTGAGATGATCCCCTGCATATTTTCATACCACAATGCTTTGAAACTGGAACTCAACCAGAAGAAATGTGGAAACTCAAACAATTGGACATTAAAAGCATCTTGCTAAAAAATTATTACATCAACCAGGAAATTAAAGTAGAACTTAAAAAATTCTTGTAAGCTAACTAATGAGAATGAAAACACATTGGTCCAAAACTTATGGGATACTGCAAAGGCGTTCCTAAGAGGGAAGTACAGAAGCCATCCAAGCCTCTCTCAAAAAATTAGGAAAATCCAAAATGCATAAGCTAATCTTACACCTAAAGGAGCTCTAAAGAGCAGCACACAAAACCTAAATGAAGCAGGAGAAGAGAAATAATAAAGATTAGAGCAGAGATCAGTGAAATAGAAACCAGAAAAACAATAGAACAGATCAATGAAACTAAAAGCTGGTTCTTTGAAAGAATTAATAAGATTGATAAACTGCTGGCCAGACTTATCCAAAAGAAACAGGAAAGGACCCAAATCAATAAAATCATGAATGAAAGGGGAGAGATCATGACTAAGGAAATAGAAACAATTATTAAAAATTATTACCGACAACTATATGCCAACAAATTAAGCAATCTAGAAGAAACGGACACATTCTTGGAATACTGTAAACTACTAAGACTGAAAGCGGAAGAAAGAGATAATCTGAACAGAATAATAACCACCAAAGATATTGAACCAATAACAAAAGCCCCCCCCCCCCCCAAAAAAAGACCAGGGCCAGATGGATTCCCAGGGGAATTATACCAAATATTTAAGAAAGAAATAATATCTATTCTACTGAAGCTGTTTCATAAATAGAAATGGAAGGAAAACTTCCAAACTGGTTCTATGAAGCCAGCAATACCTTCATCACCAAACCAAAGACACAATCAAAAAGGTGAATTACAGACCAATATCTCTGATGATCACAGATGCCAAAATATTCAATAAGATGCTAGCCAATAGGATCTAACACTACATTAAAAGGATTATTTACCATGACCAGGTGGGATTTATTCCTTGAATGCAAGGGTGGTTCAACATTTGAAAATCAATCAATGTGATAGAGCACATTAATAAAAGACAGGACAAGAACCACATGATCCTCTCAACTCATGCAGAGGAAGCATTTTACTGAATACAACATCCTTTCCTGATTAAAACTATTCAAAGTACAGGGATAGAGGGAACATACCTCAATATTATACAAGCCATCTATGAAAAGCCCACAGCGACTATCATTCTCAATAAGGAAAAACTGAAAGCTTTTTCCTTAAGGTCAGGAACAAGACAGGGATGCCCAACCTCACCACTATTGTTCAACATATTACTAAAAGTCCTAGCCTTAGCAATCAGAAATCAAAAAGAAATAAAACACATTCAAATTGGCCACGAAGTCAAACTCTCCCTCTTTGCAGATGACATGATACTTTATAAGGAAAACTCAAAAGACGCCATCCCAAGTTAATAGAACTCATGCATTAATTCAGCAACGTGGCAGGATACAAAATCAATGCACAGAAATCAGTTGCATTTCTATACACTAACAATGCAACTGAAGAAAGAGAAAATAAGGAATCAATTTTTTTTTTTACAATACCTCCAAAAACCATAAGATACGTAAGATCTATAACTACTCTATGATCCAGCAATTACATCACTAGGTATTTACCACCCTCCCCCCCCCAAATCTAACCAAAGAGGTAAAGGATCTATACTCTAGAAATTACAGAAAACTTATGAAACAAATGGAGGAAGACACAAAGAGATGGAAAAACATTTTATGCTCATGGATTGGAAAAATAAACATTTTTAAAACATCTATGCTTCCCAGAGCAATTTACACCTTCAGTGCCATCCCTATGAAAATACCATCGACATTTTTCACAGAGCTGGAACAAATAATCCTAAAATTTGTATGTAACCAGAAAATACCCCGAATCACCAGGTGAATGTTGAAGAAGAAAGCCAAACCTGGTGGCATCACAATGCCTGATTTCAAGCTATATTACAAAGCTGTAGTCATCAAGACAGTATGGTATTGGTACAAAACAGACACATAGATCAATGGAACAGAACAGAAAACCCAGAAATGAACCCTCAAATCTATGGTCAACTAATCTTCAACAAAGCAGGAAAGAACATCTAATTGATAAAAAACAGTCTCTTCAATAAATGGTGCTCATAAAACTGCTTAACCACATGAAGAAGAATGAAACTGGACCATTTTCTTACACCATACACAAAGACAAAGTCAAAATGGATGAGAGACCTTAATGTGAGTCAGGAATCCATCAGTATCCTAGAAGAGAACTTAAACAGAAACGTCTTTGACATTGACCACAACAACGTCTCTAAAGGCAAAGTCTAAAGAAAAGCAAAAATGAACTTTTGGGACTTCATCAATATAAAAACTTTTTGCACAGCAAAGGAAACAGTCAACAAAACTAAGAGGCAATCCATGGAAGGGGAGATAATATTTGCAAATGACATTTTGGATAAAACTGGTATTGAAGATCTATAAATAACTTATCAAACTCAACACCCAAAAAACAAATAATGCAGTCAAGAAATGGGCAGAATATATGAACAGACATTTCTCCAAAGAAGATATATAAATGGTTAACAGACATGAAAAAATGCTCAAGGGACACCTGGGTGGCTCAGTCAGTTAAGTGTCTGCCTTTGGTCAGGTCATGATTCTGTGGTCTTTGGTTCTAGTCCCGCATTCAGGTCCTTGCTCAGCGGGGAGCATGCTTTTTCCTCTGCCTGCCGTTCCTCCTACTTGTGCTCGCTCTCTTTCTGACAAGTGAATAAATAAAAACTTAAACAAAAGAAATAGAAAAAAATATTCAACATCACTAGCCATCAGGGAAATACAAATCAAAACCACAATGAGATACCACCTTTCGCCAGTTAAAATCGCTAACATTAACAAAACAAGAAACAACAAATGTTGGCGAGAATGTGGAGAAAGAGGGACCCTTTTACACTATTGGTGGGAAAGCAAGCTGGTACAGCTACTCTGGAAAACAGTATGGAGTTTCCTCAAGATGTTAAAAACAGAGCTACTGTATTACACAGCTTCTGCACTACTAGGTATTTATCTCCAAAGATACAGATGTAGTGAAATGGAGGGGCACATGTAACCAAATAACCAAACTGTGGAAGGAGCCAAGATACCCTTCAACAGATGAATGGAGAAAGAAGATGTGGTACATGCATACAATGGAATATTCCTCAACCATCAGAAAGGATGAATACCTGTCATTTGAATCGACATGAATGGAAGTGGAGGGAATTATGCTAAGGGAAATAAGTCAAGCAGAGAATGACAATTATCATATGGTTTCACTCATATGTGGAACAAAAGGAATAGCATAGAAGCCCATAGGGAAGGGAGGAAATACTGAAGGGGGGGGATTTAGAGAGGGAGATGGACCATGAGAATCTCTGGGCTCTGAGAAACAAATTGATGGTTACAGAAAAGAGGGGGGTTGGGGGATGGGCTAATTGGATGATGGGTATTAAGAAGGGCATGTGTTGTGATGAGCACTTACATCTCAGGCTGAATTCATGCATATTCAGAATGGTTTGATAGATATCCAGCTATGTTCAAGGGGCCAGATGAAATGAGGTCCCCTACTCTGCCGCCATCTTGTCCCTCCCTCATTATAATGTTTTCTTTGGTTTTCTCTTTATTTTTTGTGTATCTATCATAGGTTTTCAGTTTGTGGTTACCATGAGGTTCATATATAACATCTTATGTAAATTGCAGTCTATATGAATTTGATGGTCATTTAAGTTCAAAGACATTCTGGAAAAAAAACTCTGAGATCATGACCTGAGCCAAAACCAAGAGTCAGATGTTTAACCAACTGCACCACCCAGGCACCCCTATGCTAGTTACTCTTTTAAATTGTGCCTCTGTACACTTTTCCATAGTGAAGGAAACAATCAACAAAACTAAGGCAACTATGGAATAAGGGAGGACATTTGCAAATGACATATCTGATAAGTTGTTAGTATCCAGAATACATTAAAAACTTATAAAATCTCAACACCCCAAAAAGGGTGTTTAAAATGGCAATTTAAAAATCCAATTTTAAAAATGGCAGAATACATGAATAGACATTTTTTTCCAAAGAAGTCATACAGATTGCCAACAAATACATGAAAATATGCTCAACACCATGCATCATCAAGGAAATTCAAATCAAAATTACAATGAGATAACACCTCACACCTGTCAGAATGGCTAAAATCAACAACACAAGAAACAACAGGTGTTGGTGAGGATGCAGAGAACGGGGAAGCCTCTTGCACTATTTGTGGGAATGCAAACTGTTGTAGCACTTTGAAAACAGTATGGAGGTTCCTCAAAATTTTAAAAAATATAACTACTCTATGATCCAGCAATTACAGCACTAGGTATTTACCCCCCAAAAAATACTAATTCAGAGGGATACATGCATCCTAATGTTTATATCAGTAATATCTACAATAGCCAAATTATGGAGGCAACACAAGTGTCCATTGACTGATGAATGCATAAAGAAGAGATAAAGGAGGAGTTAAGATGGTGGAGGAGTAGGGGGACCCTAAGCTCCTCTCATCTCTCGAACACAGCTAAATAGTTATCAAATCACTCTGAATACCAAGAAATCAGTTGGTGGTCTGAGAGAATGAAAATTGCAAGTCTACAAGTAGAAAAGAAACCACCTTTTAAAAGGTAGGAGGTACAGAGAGTAGACTCGGAGGAGATATAGCCATGGATATGGCAGAGGGGATGGAGCCTGCTTATGGAGGCTACTGCATTGTATTATAAGCAGTAGAATCTGAACTATAAGCATAGAATCTGAACTTTTAGAAGTCCACTACCATGGGGGACATGCCTGGCTTAAAGCTGCTCAGGTGACAAAGCAGGGTGGAATCCCAGGAGTGACAGAATGGTCTGAGGATCCCCTGGATTGCAAGAAGAACCATTGGCACCAACATGCTGCACTGTTCCTGGGCATAGGACCAGGGAAGCTGGCTGAGACCAGTGGTGGCTTTTTGCTGTTTTGCCATAAACTGCGAACTGCCACACAGTTGTGCGACTGCTTTCTTGCGACCAGGTGGCAAAAAGCAAAAAGTGTGGTGAGACCCTCCTTGGGAGGAACATTGTGGGTCTATGCCATGGGAGTCTCTAAAATTTGGATTTTCAAAACTTAGTCACACTCCTGAGATAAAAAAGCTTGGACACAGGCAGGGTGAAGGCAGGGTTCAGATGGAAACCCAGGACACAAAAAGGGTGATTGATTGCCCTTCTGTGTGGGCTCACTGAAAAGTGGGGGGTGTGAACTTTCAGCTCCTGAGCTAGAGAGCATGGTACTGCCATATTTATCCTGCCCATCAGTTCTGAAAGCCTTCAGAGAGCAAAACAGCGCCACCTGGAGGCCGGATCTGTTTGCACCAACCTTTGCCCCCATGCGCCCTGGAGGCACTTTTCCACTGAAACAAGTCAGCCTGAGAATCTGGTCAGCAGGCCCCTCCTGAAAAGACCAGCACACAAAACCCTCTCACCAAGTCTACTGATCATCAAATGCTACAATTTGTCATCTCTAGGGAAAATAGACTCTAGCCTCCTTTTTACTTTTATTCTTTATATTATTATTATTTATTCATTTATTTTCTTGTTTTTCTCAATTCCTTTTTTATTTTTGTTAATTTTTAAACATTTTATTTATATATTTGTAATTTTTGTTTATTTTTATTTATTTTATGTTATTTTATTTTTGTTTTTTTTTGGTCTAGATTCTTTTAACAAGCAGACCAAAACACACCCAGGATCTAGTTTGTTTTTGTTTTGTTTTGTTTTGTTTTTTCCTTTTCCTTCTTCTTTTCTTTTCTGGACAAAATGATGGTATGGAGACATTCACACCAAAAGAAAGAACAGGAAGTAGAACTCATGGCTAGGATTTTAATCAATACACATATAAGTAGGATAGCTGAACTAGAATTTAAAACAATGGCTATAAAGATACTAGCCGGACTTGAAAAAAAGCATAAAAGCACTAGATAATCCCTTCCTGCAGAGATAAAAGAACTAAAATGTAGTCAGGCTGAAATTAAAAATGCTATAACTGTGATGCAAACCCAAATAGAGCCCATAAAAATAAGGATGGATGAATCAAAGGAGTGAATCAGTGATATAGAAGATAAAATTATGGAAAATAATATAGCTGAAAAGAAGAGGGAAAGAAAGATAATGGGCCATGATGGTAGACTTAGGGAACTCAGTGACTTATTAAAACTGAATAACATTCATATCATAGGAGTCCCAGAATATAAAGACAGAGAGAAAAAGGAGCAGAAGGTTTATTCAAACAAAGTATAGCTGAAAACTTCCCTCATCTGGGGAAGGACACAGACATAAAAATCCAAGGGATACAGAGAACTCCCATTAAACTCAACAAAAGCTGGCCATCACCAAGGCATATCATAGTCAAATTCACAAAACACACAGACAAGGAACGAATCCTAAAAGCACAAAGGGAAAAAAATATCCTTAACCTACAAGAGAAGACAGATTAGGTTCACAGCAGATCTGACCACAGAAACATGGCAGGGCAGAAGAGAGTGGTAGGAAATATTCAACGTACTGAATGGAAAAAATATGCAGCCAAGAATACTATCTCCAGAAAGGCTGTCATTCAGAATAGAAGGAGAGAGAAAGAGTTTTCCAGACAAACAAAAACTAAAGGAATTCATGACGACTAAACCAAACCTACAATAAATTTTGAGGGGGACTCTTTGAATGGAGGAAAAAAAGACCAAAAACAACAAAGACTAGAAAGGATCAGGGAACATCACCAGAAACAAAATCTACAGGTAACACAACAGTATAAATTCATATCTTTCAATAATCACTATGACTGTAAATGGACTGAATGCTCCAATCAAAAAACATAGGGTATCAGAATGTATAAAAAAACAAAGATCCATCTATATGCTGTCTACAAGAGACTCAATTTAGTCCTAAATGCACCTGCAGATTGAAAGTGAGGGGATGAAGAACCATCTATCATGCTACTGGATGTTGAAAGAAAGCCAGAGTAGCCATACTTATATTAGACAAACTAGGTATTAAAACAAAGACCGTAATAAGAGATAAAGAAAGGCATTATATCATAATTAAGGGGTCTATCCATCAAGAAGATGTAACAATTGTGAATATTTATGCCCCCAACTTGGGACCACCCAAATATATACATCAGTTAATAAAAAACATAAAGAAACTCATTGATAATAATAGAATAATATTTGGGGACTTTAATAGCCCACTTAGAGCAATGGACATATCATCCAAGCAGAAAATCAACAAGGAAACAATGCCTTTGACTGACACACTAGACCAGATAGACCTAACAGATATATTCAGAACATTTCATCCTAAAGCAGCAAAACACACATTCTTCTCCAGTGAACATGGAAGATTCTTCAGAATAGATCACATACTGGGTCACAAATCAGCCTTCAACAAAAACAGAAAAATTGAGATCACCATGCATGTTTTCAGACCACAACACTATGAAACTTGAAGTTAACAATAACAAAAAATTTGGAAAGACCTCAAATACATGGAGGCTAAAGAACACCCTACTGAAGAATAAAAAGGTTCACCAGGAAATTGAAGAAATAAAAAAATATATGAAAGCAAATGAAAATGAAAACATGACAGTACAAAACCTTGTCTGATTGCTGAGGCTAAGACTTTCAGTACAATGTTAAATAGTAATGGTGACAGTGGATGCAGCAAAGGTAGTCCTAAGAAGGAAGTATATTGTGACACAGGCCTATCTCAAGAAGCAAAAAAAGCCTCAAATACACAACTAACTTACACCTAAAAAAGCCAGAAAAAGAACAGCAAATAAACCCTAAAGCCAGGAGAAGAAGAGAAATAATAAAACGTAGAGCAGAAATAAATGATATATAAAAAAGAAACAGTAGAACAGATTAAAGATACTAAGAGCTGGTTCTTTGAAAGAATTAAAAAAATTGACAAACCCTCAGCAAGACTTATCAAAAAGAGAAGAGAAAGGACCCAAATAGATAAAATCGCAAATGAAAGAGGAGAGATTACAACCAATACTACAAAAATACAAAAACATTATAAGAGAGTACTATGAAAAATCATATGCTAACAAACTGGGCAACCTGGAAGAAATGGACAAATTCCTAGAAACATACAAAACCAAAGATGAAACAGGAAGAAATAGAAAACCTGAACAGACCCATAACTAGCAAAGAAATTGAATCAGTAATCAAAAATCTCCCAACAACAAAAGTCCTGGGCCAGATGGCTTCCCAGGGGAATTCCAACAAACATTTAAAGAAAAGTTAATACATATGCTCCCCAAACTGTTCCAAAGCATAAATGGAAGGAAAACTTCCAAACCCATGCTAGGAAGCCAGCATTACCATGATTCCAAAACCAAACAAAGACCACACTAAAAAGGAGAATTGACCTGTAGGTCAATATCCCTGATGATCATGGATGCAAAAATTCTCGATAAAATGTTAGCAAATCAAATTCAACAGAACATCAAAATAATGATTTACCATGTTCAAGTGGGATTTATTCTTGGGCTTCAGGGGGGCTCAGTACTTGCACACCAAACAATGTGATACACCACATTAATAAAAGAAGGGTTAAGAACCATATGATCCTGTCAGTAGATGCAGAAAAAGCACTTGACAAAATACAGCAACATTTCATGATAAAAAATCTCAACAGAGTGAAGGTCCAGCACTCTGGTAGATGGAACATACCTCCATATCATAAAGGCCATATACAAAAGACCCATGGTAATATCCTCAGTGGTGAAACCTGAGAGCCTTTCTCCTACAGTCAGGAACAAGACAGGGATGACCACTCTCACCATTACTATTTTCTTTGTTTTGTATTGTTTTTGATTTCCCTCTATTTTATTTTCTTAAAATTATATTATGTTATGTTAGTCACCATACAATACATCATTAGTTTTTGATGTAGTGGTCCACGATCATTGTTTCGAATAAAACCCAGGACTCCATGCAATACGTGCCCTCCTTAATACCCCTCACAGGGCTAACCCATCCCCCCACGCCCTCCTCTCTAAAACCCTGTTTGTTTCTCAGAGTCTATAGTCCCTTATGGTTCATCTCTACCTCTGATTTCCCTCCCTTCATTTTTCCATTCCTTCTCCTAATGTCCTCAATGCTATTCCTTATGTTCCACAAATAAGTGAAACCATATGATAATTGACTTTCTCTGCTTGACTTATTTCACTTAGCATAATCTCCTCCAGTCCCATCCATGTTGATGTAAAAGTTGGGTATTCATCCTTTCTGATGGCTGAGTAATAGTCCATTGTATATATGGACCACATCTTCTTTATCCATTCATCTGTTGAAGGGCATCTCGGCTCTTGCAACAGTTTGGCTATTGCAGACATGGCTGCTATGAACATTGGGGTGCATATGGCCCTTCTTTTCACTACATCTGTGTCTTTGGGGTAAATACCCAGGAATACAATTGCTGGGTCATAGGGTAGCTCTATTTTTAATTTTTTGAGAAATCTCCACACTGTTTTCCAAAGTGGCTGTACCAACTTGCATTCCCACCAACAGTGTAAGAGGGTTCCCCTTTCTCCACAACCTCTCCAACATTTGTTGTTTCTTTCCCTGTCCATTTTTGCCATTCTAACTGGTGTAAGGAGGTAATCTCAATGTGGTTTTGATTTGAATTTCCCTGATGGCTAATGATGATGAACATTTTTTCATGTGTCTGTTAGCCATTTGTATGTCTTCTTCAGAGAAGTGTCTGTTCATATCTTTTGCCACCTTTTTGACTTCATTACTTGCTTTTTGGGTGTTGAGTTTGAGAACTTCTTTATACATCTTGGATACCAGCCCTTTATTTGTAGTGTCAATTGCAAATCTCTTCTCCCATTCTGTGGGTTGCCTCTTTGTTTTGTTGTCTGTTTCCTTTGCTGTGCAGAAGCTTTTGATCTTGATGAAGTCCCAAAAGTTCATTTTTGCTTTTGTTTCACTAGCTTTTGGAGAGGTATTTTGAAAAACTTGCTGTGGCCGATGTCAAAGAGGTTACTGCCTATGTTCTCCTCTAGGATTTGGATAGATTCCTGTCTCACATTGCATGTTTTCCATTGCATGTTTGTTCCTGCTTTGATAAAGATTATTACACCATAGAGTTGAGGGTCCATATCTGGGTTCTCTATTCTGTTCCATTGGTCTATATGTCTGTTTTTGTGCCAGTACCATGCTGTCTTGGTGATCACGGCTTTGTAATATAGCTTGAAATCAGGCAACGTGATGCCCTCAGCTTTTTTTTCTTTTTCAACATTTTCTTGGTGATTCGGGGTCTTTTCTGATTCCATACACATTTTAGGATTGTTGGTTCCAGCACTTGGAAAATTGTCATTGGAATTTTGATTGGGATGGCATTGAAGGTATAGATTGCTCTGGGTAGCATAGACATTTTAACAATGTTTCTTCATCCAATCCATGAGCATGGAATATTTTTCCATCTTTTTGTGTCTTCTTCCATTTCTTTCATGAGTGTTCTGTAGTTCCTAGAGTATAGATCCTTTACCTCTTTGGTTAGGTTTATCCTGAGGTATCTTATGGTGTTTGGTGCTATTGTAAATGGAATCGTTTCTCTTTCTACAGTTGCATTGTTATTGTATAAGAAAGCAACTGATTTCTGTGCATTGATTTTGTATCCTGCCACATTACTGAATTGCTGGATGAGTTCTAGTAATTTGGGGGTGGAGTCTTTTGGGTTTTCCACATAAAGTATCATGTCGTCTGTGAAAAGGGAGAGTTTGACTTCTTTGCCAATTTGAATACGTTTTATTTCTTTTTGTTGTCTGATTGTTGTTGCTAGGACTTCTCAAACTATGTTAACAATAGTGGCAAGAGTGGGCATCCTTGACGTGTTCCTGATCTTAATGGAAAGGCTTTTAGCTTTTCCTCATTGAGGATGATATTGGCTGTGGTTTTTCATAGATGGCTTTTATGAACTTGAGGAATGTTCCCCTTATCCCTATACTCTGGAGAGTTTTAATCAGGAAAGGATGTTGTATTTTGTCAAATGCTTTTTCTGCATCAATTGAGGGGACCATATGGTTCTTCTCCCTCCTTTTCTTTCTTTTTTTTTTTTTTTAAGATTTTATTTATTTATTTGAGAGAGAGAGAATGAGAGACAGAGAGCATGAGAGGGAGGAGGGTCAGAGGGAGAAGCAGACTCCCCGCCGAGCAGGGAGCCCAATGCGGGACTCGATGCCGGGACTCCAGGATCATGACCTGAGCCGAAGGCAGTCGCTTAACCAACTGAGCCACCCAGGCGCCCCTCCCTCCTTTTCTTAATGTGTTCTATCACATTGATTGATTTGCGAATGTTGAACCACACTTGCATCCCCGGGATAAATCTCACTTGGTCGTGGTGGATGATCCTTTCAATGTATTGTTGGATCCTATTAGCTAGGATTTTGTTGAGGATTTTGGAATCCATATTCATCAGGGATATCGGTCTGAAATTCTCCTTTTTGATGGGGTCTTTGCCTGGTTTGGGGATAAAGGTAATGCTGGACTCATAGAATGAGTTTGGAAGTTTTCCTTCTGTTTCTATTTTTTGAAACAGCTTCAGTAGAATAGGTATTATTTCTTCTTTGAATGTTTGGTAAAATTCCCCAGGGAATCCATCAGGCCCTGGACTCTTGTTTTTTGGGAGGTTTTTGATCACTGCTTCAATCTCGTTACTGGTTAGTGGCCTATTCAGGTTGTCAATTTCTTCCTGTTTCAGTCTTAGCAGCTTATAGGTTTCCAGGAAGGCCTCCATTTCATCCAGATTGCTCAGTTTGTTGGCATAGAGTTCTTGATAATAATTTCTAATAATTGTTTCTATTTCCTTGGTGTTAGTGGTGATCTCTCCCCTTTCATTCATAATTTTATTAATTTGGGTCCTTTCTCTTTTCTTTTGGATGAGTCTGGCCAGTGGTTTACCGATCTTATTAATTCTTTCAAAGAACCAACTTCTAGTTTCGTTGATCTGATCTATTGTGTTTCTGGTTTCTAATTCATTGATTTCTGCTCTAATTTTAATTATTTCTGTTCTAATGCATGGCTTAGGCATCGTTTGTTGCTTTTTCTCTAGTTCTTTAAGGTGTAGAGTTAGTTGGTGAATTCGGGGTTTTTCTATTTTTTTGAGTGAGGCTTGGATGGCTATGTATTTCCCCCTTAGGACCACCTTTGCAGTAACCCATAGTTTTTGGACCGATGTGTTTTCATTCTCATTGATTTCCATGAATTGTTTAAGTTCTTTGATTTCTTGGTTGACCCAAACATTCTTGAGCAGAGTGGTCTTTAGCTTCCAAGTGTTTGAATTTCTGCCCAATTTTTTCTTGTGATTGAGTTCCAGTTTTAGAGCATTGTGGTCTGAGAATATGCAGGGATTAATCTCGATCTTTTGGTATTGGTTGAGACCTGACTTATGACCCAGTATGTGGTCTATTCTGGAGAAAGTTCCATGTGCACTCGAGAAGAATGAGTATTCTGTTGTTTTAGGGTGGAATGTTCTGTAAATATCTATGAGGTCCATCTGGTCCAGTGTGTCATTCAAAGTTCTTGTTTCCTTGTTGATTTTGTGCTTAGATGATCTGTCCATTGCTGAGAGTGGAGTATTGAGGTCTCCTACAATTAATATATTGTTATCAATATGACTCTTTATGTTTATTCTTCCTATTCATGTGCATGGAATGTTTTTCCATCTTTTTGTGTCTTCCTCAATTTCCTTCATAAGTGTTCTTTAGTTTCTAGAGTATAGATCCTTTACCTCATTGGTTAGTTTCATTCCAAGGTATCTTATGGTTTTTGGTGCTATTGTAAATGGAATCAATTCCCTAAGTTCTCTTTCTACAGTTACATTGTTAGTGTAGAGACAAGCAACTGATTTCTGTGCATTGATTTTGTATCCTGCCACTTTATTGAATTCCTGTATAAGTTGTAGTAATTTGGGGGGTGGAGTCTTTTGGGTTTTCCACATGAAGTATCATGTCCTCTGTGAAGAGGGAGAGTTTGACTTCTTCTTTGTCAATTTGAATGCCTTTCATTTCTTTTTGTTTTCTGATTGCTAAGGCTAGGACTTTTAGTACTATGTTGAACAATAATGGTGAGAGTGGGCATCCCTGTCATGTTCATAACCTTAAGGGAAAAGCTCACAGTTTTTCTCTATTGAGAATGATATTCGCTGTGGGCTTTTCATAGATGGCTTTTATGATATTGAGGTATGTTCCCTCTATCCCTGTACCTTGAATAGTTTTAATTAGGAAAGGATGCTGTATTTTGTCAAATGCTTTTTCTGCATCAACTGAGAGGATCATATGGTTCTTGTCTTTTCTTTTATTAATGTGGTCTATCATGTTGATTGATTTTCAAATGTTGAACCACTTTTGCAATCCCAGGAATAAATCCCACCTGGTCGTGGTGAATAATCCTTTTAATGTACTGTTGGATCCTATTGGGTAAGATATTGTTGAGTATTTTGGCATCCATATTCATCAGGATTATTTGACTGTAATTCTCCTTTTTGATGGGGTCTTTGCCTGGTTTTGGGATCAGGATAATGCTGGCCTCATAGAATGAGTTTGGAAATTTTCCTTCTGTTTCTTTCTTTTTTTTTTTTTAACAGCTTCAGTAGAATAAGTATGATTTATTCTTTAAATGTTTGGTATAATTCCTCTGGGAAGCCATCTGGCCCTGGACTCTAGTTATTTAGGAGGCTTTTGATTACTGCTTCAATTTTGTTATTGGTCTATTCAGATTGTCTATTTCTTCCTGTTTCAATGTTGGTAGTTTATAAGTTTCCAGGAAGACATCCATTTCTTCCAGGTTGCCATCAGAAAAAAATGAATACCCACCATCTGCATTGACATGGATGGAACTGGAGGGGATTATGCTACTGCAAATAAGTCAGGCAGAGAAAGACAATTATCATATGGTTTCATTTCATTGTGGAACATAAGGAGTAGCATGGAGGACCATAGGGGAAGGGAGGGAAAACTGAAGGGGGAGAAATCAGAGAGGGAGACAAACCGTAAGAGATTATGAACACTGTGAAACAAACTGAAGGTTTCAGAGGGGAGGGGGCTGGGAGGATGGGGTAGCCAGGTGATGGGTATTAAGGAGGGCATGTGTTGTGATGAGCACTGGGTGTTATACGCAACTAATGAATCATTGAACACTACATCAAAAACTAATTATATATAATTCTGTGGCTAACTGAACGTAATAAAAAATAAATGTATAAATTGAGATTCTGTTGTTTAGTGTAGCGGCCTTTATTAATCATATTAGCTACATCTTCTGGGTAATGTACTGCAGCTTCTACGTCAGCCCTATCTGCTTCACCTTGCACTTTTACATTATGGAGATGGCTTATTTCCTTAATCCTCATGAATCAACGTTTGCTAGGTTAATCCTTTTCTTCGGCAGCTTCCTCACCTCTCTCACCTTTACAGAATTGAAGAGAGTTAAGTTCTTGCTCTTACTGAGGAATATCACTGAAAAGATGTGAGCTGGACCTGGTCAATTGGAGGCTCTTCATCTCCTCTCCTGTCCTTGAAATGTGGATTCTACTTTCCTTTCCTGCTTCCAGAGGCTATCCCAAGAACATAGTTTTGAGAGATAGTGATGTAATGTTGAGAACTCCTGCACAGTATAATGACTGAACCCAGTTAAGGCCTGTTTATAAACTTTTAAGATTTGTTGGTTGGGTGGGGGAGGGGGATCCATTTATCTTGCTGCTGCCCAAAACAAGCCTCATATTTAAGTTCCCTTTGCTTATTAATACTGCTGTCTACCAACTTGGAGTGGCCTGCCTTTTCTTCAGTATCTCCCTGCCCTTTGAGTACAGGGGCCAGTTCCAGATTATACCAGGGAGGCTCCCAGAAGGGTTTTGACCCAACAGCTCTAGATTAGACTTTGGGGATGTTGTGGCTGGTTAGATCTTCTGTCCAGACCACTAAAACTTTCACCACAAGAGTAAGGCTATTTCTCTTTCTTATCATTTTTGTGTTCACTAAAGTAGCAGTAGTAATTTTTTTCAGTAACTTTCTTTACATTCACAACTTGACTGGCACATGATGCCTAGCTTTCAGTCTATTTTGGCTTATGACATATCTTCCTCACTAAGCTTAATTATTTCTTGTTTTTGTTTTAAAATCAGAGACATACAACTCTTCATTTGAACACTTAGAGGTCATTGGGGTAATTATGTTGGCCTAATTTCAATATTGTTTTGTATCAGGAAATAAAGAAGCCTGGGGGGGGGATAGAGGGACAGGGGAAGGCCAGTTAGTGGAGCAGTCAGAACACATACAACATTTATTGATTAAATTCGATGTCTTATATGGGCATGGTTTGTGACACCTCAAAATAATTACAATAGTAACATATAATATCACTGATCACATATTATGATAACAAATATAATTATAATTAAAGCTTTAAATATTGCAAGAATAAACAAAATGTAATGCAGAGACATCAAATGATCAAATAGTGTGGACAAAAAGTACCAATAGACTTGCTCAATGGAGGTTTGCTACTAACCGTCAGTTTGTAGAAAATGCAATATCTGTGAAGCACAATGAAGCAAAACAAATAAAATGAAGTATGCCTGTATAAAGGAGTGAGCCCCTCGATCCTGCTGAATTCCATGCAGGTACTTCCAGAGGGCAGGATGTGGTGATGTTGCTCACTTTCTCTGACTCTTGCCTAAAGAAATGCCATGCCCCCATATCCCATTGCTGCACTAACCATGGCTCTATATTATCCCTGGCCTTTAGTTGTAATTTGGAAGCTATATAAATAAGCTCAGTGGGTATATATTTTTCATCATGAATGTTTTCTAAAATGGGAGCTGCCCTGCTGACTGATGGTGTTCTTGCTGTGCTCTTGCTTTTCTTTGTGTTAGGGGTCAGTTGGCATGGAGTGCTTTGCTATTTCACTGTCAATCACCACAACATCATCCTTTATGCTATCCTCACCTTTTTGGGGATTCCACCTCCCAGCATTGTCACAAGTGCTCAGAATTTAATTTGTGGCACTTTGTACCCTCCCAGCTTTAAAAATGGACATGCTAAAGTCTCCAACTTACTATCCTGTTCTCCACCTTATTTACTACCCCTACAGCTAGCAGAGAGATGGATGACCACATGCCCTTCTCCAATCTCAGCTCTACTTTTAACTTTGTAACTATAGTTTTAGCTTCTAGTTGAGCATTGGTGGCCAGATGAACTGTCTACAGAAAAGGCCAGCCCACTGCAGCAGCAACTTGTTTCCCTTCTTTGTTGAAATACACTATGTACTGTTCCTCAAACTAATGCATTAAATGAGCTGGCATTTTTTGGGTATACCTCTGCTCACGTGGTGGTCTACAGACCTCTACATTTGGGTCAACCTTCCCCACCTATGTGTTGATGTATTTCCCTCATAGATGTCTCTTTTGCAAGACTCATTTCTTCAGTCTCCTTGATGGCTCACAAAATATTGGTTCACCTACTTAGGAGTTCCCCAAGTACAATTCAAAATTTATCCCCCAGGAAATCCTGGTCCAAACTGATGTAGGAAGATGAAATTACCTCCTCCATGGAACACAACAAATTACAAGTATTAATAGAATAATTCCTCCTGAAGAACTGAGGGCTGACTGGATAGCTTCTGAACAACCAAAGATAGACTAATAAGAGAACAGCGAGAGATGGAGATATGTTTACAAAGGGAATCCTCCCCATGCTATGAATGGCAGTAAAGAGGGATAGTACTGAGGGGCCCAGAACAGATCCCTTTGTCCTTGGGCACAGAAAAAAAAAAAAAGTGGTCTAAAAGAGCAACTAGCATATAAAAGAGACAGCACCACAACTCTTCCAAGTGGTAGAGGAGCTGCAGGAATGCTCTCCAGGTCAGAAGTACTGGAGAACCACATGGTTTACATCCCCACCCCCTCTTAAAAGCCTAAAGTAAGCAGTAGCCAGACAATATAACAGGTGGGTCTGGTTATCACAATGAGCTTGTGACCTCAGCGATCCCACTGTGTGTGTGTGTATGTGTGTGTATACCTCCTCTCTACGCATTCATCAATCAATGGAAATTGGACATTTGGGTTGCTGCTATAAAGATCAGGATGCATGTAACCCTTTGAATCAGTATTTTTGTATCCTTTTAGTAAATACTTAGTACTGCACTTGCTGAATCATAGGGTACTTATATTTCTAACTTTTTGAGAAACCTCCATACTGTTTTACATAGTGCTGGACCAGATTGCATTCCAACCAACAGTGTAAGAGGGTTCTCCTTTCCTTACATCCTTACCAACACCTGTTCTTTCCTGTGTTGTTAATTTTAGTCATTCTGAAATGTATGAGGTGGTATCTTATCATGGTTTTGATTTGTATTTCCCTAATGATGAGTGACATTGAGCATCTTTTCATGTGTCTGTTGGCCATCTGGATGTCTTCTTTGGAAAATTGTCTATTCATGTCATTTACCTGTTTCCTAATGAGATTTTTGTTTTTTGAGTGCTGAGTTTGATAAGTTCTCTATAGATTGTGAATACTAATCCTTTATCAGATATGGCATTTGCAAATATCTTCTCCCATTCTGTTCATTGCCTTATTAGTTTTATTGATTGCTTCCTTCGCTATGCAGAAGCTTTTTATCTTAATGAAGCCCCAGTAGTTCATTTTTGCTTTTGTTTCCCTTGCCACTGGTGATGTTGTCTAGTAAGGAGTTGCTATGGCCAAGGTCAAAGAGGTTTCTGCCTTTGTTCTTTCTCCTCTGGGATTTTGATGGTTTCCTGTCTCACATTTATTTAATATTTTCTTTCTTTCTTTCTTTCTTTCTTTCTTTCTTTCTTTCTTTCTTTCTTTCTTTCTTTCTTTCTTTCTCTCTTTTTCTTTCTTTCTTCTTTCTTTCTTCTTTCTTTCTTTGAGAGAAAGAGTGAACCTGAGCAGGGGAAGAGTCAGAGGGAGAGGGAGAAACAGACTCCTCGCTGAGCAGGGAGCCTGATGTAGGGCTGGATCACAGGACCCCAAGATCATGACCTGAGCTGAAGGCAGATGCTTAACTGACTGAGCCACCCAGGTGCCCCTCCTGTCTCATATTTAGGTCTTTGATCCATTTATATTTATTTTTGTGTATGGTATAAGAAAGTGGTCCAGTTTCATTTTTCTGCATGTGGTTGTCCAGTTTTCTGAATACAATTTGTTGAAGCACTGTCTTGTTCTATTGGATATTCTTTCCTGCTTTGTTGAAGATTATTTGACCATATAGTTGAGGGTCCATTTCTGAGTTGTCTGTTCTGTTACATTGATCTATGTGTCTGTTTTTGTACCAATAGCATATTGTCTTGATGACTACAGCTTTGTAATGCAGCTTGAAGTCAGACATTGTGATGCCATCAGGTTTGGTTTTCTTTTTCAACATTCACCTGGTGATTTGGGGTATTTTCTGGTTCCATAAAAATTTTAGGTTTATTTGTTCCAGCTATGTGAAAAATGTCAATGGTATTTTCATAAGGATGTCATTGAAAGTGTAAATTCCTCTGGGAAGCATAGATAATTTAAAAATGTTTATTTTTCCAATCCATGAGCATGGAATGCTTTTCCATGTCTTTGTGTCCTCTTCAATTTCTTTCATAAGTGTTCTATAGTTTTCAGAGTACAGATCTTTTACCTCTTTGCTTAGATTTCTTCCTAGGTACCTTATGGATTTTGGTGCAATTGCAAATGGGATTCCATAATTTCTCTTTCTACTGCCTCATTATTGGTGTATAGAAATGCAACATATTTCCACAGATTTATTTTATATCTGGAAACTTTGCTGAATTTATGTATTAGTTCTGGCAATTTTCTGGTTCAGTCTTTTGGGTTTTCTACATAGAGAATCATGTCATCTACAAATAGTGAAAGTTTGAATTTTTCCTTGTCGATTTGGATGCTTTTTATTTCTTTTTGTTGGCTGATTGCTGAGGCTAGGACTTCCAATACTAAGTTAAATAGTACTGGTGAGATGAGCTGTCAGAGGGAGCTGGAGCACTTCTCTTGAGTTGGTGATCGGTCACTGGTGGTCCAACAGCAGAAGTGAGTGAGTGGTGAAAAGCAGCAGAGCTGATGGGTCATGAGGATGTAAATGCATTTGAAGGCTCTCACACACTTTACTCCAGGGCTCAGAGAATAAAAACTACTGCCTTCAGCTCACAGGCATTCTTTTGGGCGAGAAGGATAGGAGCCCCTGATCTAAGGAATCAGGAAATCCTAAAAAAAAAAAAAGGAGGAGAGGAAAGATGGTGGAGGAGTAGGGGACCCTATTTCAACTGGACCCCGGGACGGAGCTGGATATCTACCAGACCACTCTGAGCACCCACGAAATCAGCCTGAGATGTAAGAAGATCTGGATCTCTACAAACAGAATATCGCAGGGGGTTGGTTTCGAGGTATGAAGCAGGCATGATTCTGCGGGCAGATATTGGAGGATAAACGGCAGCAGGAGGGTGCCTGGCCATGGGGATCCTACACCGCTGGTGAGTGAGAGCCTCACGTGCTGGGAATGCGGCACAGACTCGCAGACCTGTGGGAAAGGACTTCAGGGCAGCCCCTGGGGCAGAAACCCAGAGTGGCGGTGTCCCGCATGTGAACTGGGAGCGATTGGCGGTTTTAGAAGCACAAAGGGCAGAGACATGCCCCAACCTGGAGGCAGGACTGGGAGAGCTGCGGAGGGGCACACAACCCAGGACGCTGCAGTTTACAGCAGCACAGACAGAAACAGAGACGGTGTGGCCTGGAGAGCTCACTGAAGAACAGACTGCGATCTCTCTGCTCTGAGGCAGAGGGTTGGACACGGTCTCTACTGCTCTGACTCATGGAAGAGACATGGAAAGCCCCCAGGGAAAGCCGCCAGAGAACAAAAGCTCCCAAAACTGATTCCGACTGAGCCCATCCCCTGCCACAGAGGGGCAGGGCAACTCTGCCCAAACAGGGTGGCCTGAGTAACACTGCAGCAGGCCCCTCCCCCAGAAGACAGGCTGGGAAAAGAAGAGGCCAGCAACCCTAAGGTCCCAGGAAAACAGGTACATCTTGCTTGGGTTCTGGTCAATAATTTGGACTCTATATATTCCCTCAAACACTGATCAACAGAATGACTAGGAGGAGGAGCCCCCAAAACACAAAAGACTCGGGGATTATGACTTATGCTGCAGATTTACAAATGGATGCAGATATAACCAAGATGTCAGAGATGGAATTCAGGCTAGCAATTGTGAAGACAATGGCTAGAATGGAGAAATCAATTAATGGCAACATAGAGTCTCTAAGGGCAGAAATGAAAGCTGAATTGGCAGAACCTAAAAATGTTATCAGTGAGATGCAATCCAATCTAGATAATCTAACAGCTAGGGTAACTGAGGCAGAAGAATGAATAAGCAACGTGGAAGACAATATAATAGATAAAAAGGGAAAAGAGGAGGCCAGAGAAAAACAACTCAGAATCCATGAAAATAGAATCAGAGAAATAAGTGACACCATGAAGCGTTCCAATGTCAGAATAATTGGAATCCCACAGGGGGTGGGGAGAGAGAGAGAGAACTAGAAGATGTATTTGAGCAAATCATAGCTGAGAACTTCCCTAATCTGGGGAATGAAACAAACATTCGCATTCTAGAGGCAGAGAGGACCCCTCCCAAGATCAAGGAAAACAGGCCAACACCCCAGCATGTAATAGTAAAACTTGCAAATCTTAGAACCAAGGAAACCATCTTAAGGGCAGTTAGGGGGAAGAGATTCCTTACGTACAGAGGGAAGAACATCAGAATAACATCAGAGCTATCCACAGAGACCTGGCAAGTCAGAAAGGCCTGGCAAGATATATCCAGGGTACTAAATGAGAAGAACATGCAGCCAAGAATACTTTATCTGGCAAGGCTGTCATTTAGAATGGATGGAGAGATGCAGAGCTTCCACGACTGGAAGATACTGAAAGAATATGTGACCACTCAGCTGGCCCTGCAAGAAATATTAAGGGGCGTTCTATAAGAGGAGAAAGACCCCAAGAGTGATATACAACAGAAATTTACAGGGACAATCTATAAAAACAACATCTTCACAGGCAACATGATGACAATTAATTCATATCTTTCAATAATCACTCTCAACGTGAATGGCCTAAACGCTCCCATAAAACGGCACAGGGTTGCAGATTGGATAAAAAGACAGGACCCATCCATATGCTGCCTACGAGAGACCCATTTTGAACCTAAAGATACATCCAGACTGAAAGTGAAGGGATGGAGATTCATCTTCTATGCCAGCGAACCTCAAAAGAAAGCTGGCGTAGCCATTCTTATATCAGACAATTTAGATTTTAAACTAAAGTCTGTAATAAGAGACACAGAAGGACACTATATCATTCTTAAAGGGTCTATCCAACAAGAAGATCTAAAAATTGTAAATATCTATGCCCCTAACATGGGAGCAGCCATCTACATAAGCCAACTGTTCACCAAAATAAAGAGTCATATTGGTAACAATACGTTAATTGTAGGAGACCTCAATACTCCACTCTCAGCAATGGACAGATCATCTAAGCAGAAAATCAAGGAAACAAGAGCTTTGAATGATACGTTGGACCAGATAGACCTCATAGATATTTACAGAATATTCCACCCTAAAGCAACAGAATAGTCATTCTTCTCGAGTGCACATGGAACTTTCTCCAGAACAGACCACATACTGGGTCACAAATCAGGTCTCAACCAATACCAAAAGATTGAGATTATACCCTGCATATTCTCAGACCACAATGCTCTAAAACTGGAACTCAATCACAAGAAAAAATTGGGCAGAAATTCAAAAGCTAAACCACTCTGCTCAAGAATGTTTGAGTCAACCAGGAAATCAAAGAAGAAGTTAAACAATTCATGCAAATCAATGAGAACGAAAACACATCGGTCCAAAAACTATGGGATACCACAAAGGCGGTGCTAAGGGGGAAATACATAGCCATCCAAACCTCACTCAAAAAAAAGAAAAATCCCGAATTCACCAACTAACTCTATACCTTAAAGAACTAGAGAAAAAGCAACAAACGATGCCTAAGCCATGCGTTAGAAGAGAAATAATTAAAATTAGAGCAGAAATCAATGAATTAGAAACCAGAAACACAATAGATCAGATCAATGAAACTAGAAGTTGGTTCTTTGAAAGAATTAATAAGATCGGTAAACCACTGGCCAGACTCATCCAAAAGAAAAGAGAAAGGACCCAAATTAATAAAATTATGAATGAAAGGGGAGAGATCACCACTAACACCAAGGAAATAGAAATAATTATTAGAAATTATTATCAAGAACTCTATACCAATAAACTGAGCAATCTGGAGGATATGGAGACCTTCCTGGAAACCTATAAGCTGCTAAGACTGAAACAGGAAGACATTGACAACCTGAATAGGCCAATGAGCACTAAGGAGATTGAAGCAGTGATCAAAAACCTCCCAAAAAACAAGAGTCCAGGGCCTGATGGATTCCCTGGGGAATTCTACCAAACCTTCAAAGAAGAAATAATACCTATTCTCCTGAAGCTGTTTCAAAAAATAGAAACAGAAGGAAAACTTCCAAACTCATTTTATGAGGCCAGCATTACCTTTATCTCCAAACTAGGCAAAGACCCCATCAAAAAGGAGAATTTCAGACCGATATCCCTGATGAATATGGATTCCAAAATCCTCAACAAAATCCTAGCTAATAGGATCCAACAATACATTAAAAGATCATCCACCACGACCAAGTGGGATTTATTCCTGGGATGCAAGGGGGGTTCAACATTCGCAAATCAATCAATATGATGGAACACATTAATAAGAGGACGGAGAAGAACCATATGGTCCTCTCTATTGATGCAGAAAAAGCATTTGACATAATACAATATCCTTTCCTGATTAAAACTCTTCAGAGTATAGGGATAGAGAGAACATTCTTCAAGTTCATAAAAAGTATGTATGAAAACCCCACAGCGAATATCATCCTCAATGGGGAAAAGCTGAGAGCCTTTCCCTTAAGATCAGAAACACGTCAAGGATGCCCACTCTCGCCACTATTGTTCAACATAGTATTAGAAGTCCTAGCAACAGCAATCAGAGAACAAAAAGAAATAAAAGTATTCAAATTGGCAAAGAAGAAGTGAAACTCTCTCTTTTCGCAGACGACATGATACTTTATGTGGAAAAGCCAAAAGACTCCACCCCCAAATTACTAGAACTCATCCAGCAATTCAGTAATGTGGCAGGATACAAAATCAATGCACAGAAATCAGTTGCTTTCTTACACACTAATAATGCAACTGTAGAAAGAGAAATTAAAGAAACGATTCCATTTACAATAGCACCAAAAACCATCAGATACCTTGGAATACACCTAACCAAAGCGGTAAATGATCTATACTCTAGGAACTACAGAACACTCATGAAAGAAATTGAAGAAGATGCAAAAAGATGGAAAAATATTTCATGCTAATGGATCAGAAGAATAAACATTGTTAAAATGTCTATGCTACCCAGAGCAATCTATACCTTCAATGCCATCCCAATCAAAATTCCAATGACATTTTTCAAAGTGCCGGAACAAACAATTCTAAAGTTTGTATGGAAACAGAAAAGACCCTGACTCGCCAAGGAAATGTTGAAAAAGAAAAACAAAGCTGGGGGCATCACGTTGCCCGATTTCAAGCTATATTACAAAGCTGTGATCACCAAGACAGCATGGTACTGGCACAAAAACAGACATATAGAGCAATGGAACAGAACAGAGAACCCAGATATGGACCCTCAACTCTATGGTCAAATAATCTTCAACAAAGCAGGAAAAAACATGCAATGGAAAAAAGACAGTCTCTTCAATAAATGGTGCTGGGAAAATTGGACAGCCACATGTAGATGAATGAAACTCGACCATTCTCTAACACCATTCACAAAGATAAACTCAAAGTGGATGAAAGACCTCAATGTGAGACAGGAATCCATCCAAACCCTAGCGGAGAACATAGGCAATAACCTCTTTGACATTGCCCACAGCAACTTCTTCAAAATACTTCCAAGAGCTAGTAAAACAAAAGCAAAATCAACTTTTGGGACTTCATCAAGATCAAAACCTTCTGCACAGCAAAGGAAACAGTCAACAAAACAAAGAGGCAACCCACAGAATGGGAGAAGTTATTTGCTAATGACACTACGGATAAAGGGCTGGTATCCAAGATGTATAAAGAAGTTTTCAAACTCAACACCCAAAAAGCAAATAATCAAGTCAAAAAGTGGGCAGAAGATATGAACAGACACTTCTCTGAAGAAGACATACAAATGGCTAACAGACACATGAAAATATGTTCATCATCATTAGCCATCAGGGAAATCCAAAACAAAACCACATTGAGATACCACCTTATACCAGTTAGAATGGAAAAAATGGACAGGGCAAGAAACAACAAATGTTGGAGTGGTTGTGGCAAAAGGGGAACACTCTTACACTGTTGGTGGGAATGCAAGTTGTTAGAAGCACTTCAGAAAGCATTGTGGAGGTGCCTCAAAAATTTAAAAATAGAGCTACCCTATGACCCAGCAATTGCATACTGGGTATTTACCACAAAGACACAGATGCAGTGAAAAGAAGGGCCATATGCACCTCATTGTTCATAGCAGCAATGTTCACAATAACCAAACTGTGAAAGAGCTGAGCTGCTCTTCAACAGATGAATGGAGAAAGAAGATGTGCTCCATATATACGATGGAATATTACTCAGCCATCAGAAAGGATGAATACCCAACTTTTGCATCAACATGGATGGGACTGGAGGAGATTATGCTAAGTGAAATAAGTCAAGCAGAGAAAGTCAATTATCATATGGTTTCACTTATTTGTGGAACATAAGGAATAGCATGGAGGACATAAGGAGAAGGTAGGGAAAAATGGGGTGGGAATTGGAGGGAGAGATGAACCATGAGAGACTATGAACTCTGAGAAACAAACAGGGTTTTATAGGGGAGGGGGGAGGGGGGATTGGTTAGCCCGGTTATTGGTATTAAGAGGCCACGTACTGCATGGAGCACTGGGTGTTATACGAAAACAATGGATCATGGATCACCACATCAAAAACTAATGATGTATTGTATGGTGACTAACATAACATAATAAAATTAAAAAAAAAAAAAAGATCATCTGAAACTTAACACTCAAAAAATAAATATTCCAGTCAAAATAAAAGCAGAAGACATGAACAAAATCTCTCTTAGATACAATAGTACTATATTGGGAAAGATGTCATCTAGGTTTTTCATAGTTAGAGAGAATTCAATGCTTGACTTTAAAGCTTCAAAGAAGAAGCTCTCTATTTAGGGACTAATGCAGCTGGTGGTGACTTTGAGGCCAATGTTAACTTACCATTCTGAAAATCCTAGACCCCTTAAGAATTATGCTAAATCTTCTCTGCTTGTGCTCTATAAATGGAACAACAAAATCCAGATGACAGCACATCTATTAACAACATGGCTTATTTTTTAAAGACTTTTATTTATTTGAGAGAGAGCAAAAGAGAGAGAGAGAGAGAGCATGAGCAGGGGGAGGGGCATAAGGACAGGGGAAGCAGACTCTCCACTGGGCTGGGAACACATGCAGGGCTAGATCCCAGGACCCTGGGATCATGACCCAAGCCAAAGGCAGACACCCAACTGACTGAGCCACCCAGGTGCCCCCAACATGGCTTATTAAATAGTTTAAGCCCACTGTTGAGATTTCCTGCTCAGAGTAAAAAAATTCTTTCAAGGGTCACCTGGGTGGCTCAGTCAGCTAAGTGTCCAACTCTTGATTTCAGCTCAGGTCATGATCTCAGGGTTGTGGGATCAAGGCCCACATCAGGTTCCACACTCAGAGCGTAGTCTGCTTGTCCCTCTCCCTCTCCTTCCCCCCGCATTTGTTCTCTCTCTCTCTCTCCCAAATAAATAAATAAATAAGTCTTTTTAAAAAGTCCTTTCAGGGGTGTCTGGGTGGCTCAGTCAGTTAAGCATCTGCCTTTGGCTCAGGTCATGATTCCAGGGCCGTGGGATCAAACCTCACATCAGGCTCCCTGCTCAGCAGAGAGCCTGCTTCTCCCTCTCCCTTTGCTGCTGCCCCTGCTTGTGCTTTCGCTCTCTCTTTCTCTCTCAAATAAATAAAATCTTTAAAAAATGAAAAATCCTTCCAAAATATTAGCAGTCACTGACAATACACCTGGTCACCCCAGAGCTCTGATGGAGATATACCATGAGAGTAATATTGTTTTTATGTCTACAACCATAATATCCATTCTGCAGCCCATCAATGAGAGAGTAATTTCAATTTTAAGCCTTATTAATTAAAAAATATATTTTTAAAAGGAAAAGATATATATTTTGTAAGGCCATAGGTGCCATAAATAGTGATTCCTCTGATGGATCTGGGCAAAGGAACTGGAAAACTTTTTGGAAAAGATTCATCTTTCTATATGTCATTAAAAACTTCGTGATTCATAGAAAGAGGTCAATATATCAGCATTTAAAAGAATTTGTTAGAAGTTGATTACAACCCTCATGGACAACTTTGAGGAGTTTTAGACCAGTGGAGGAAGTAACTGTTGATGTGGTGAAAAGACAACTAGAATTGGAAGTGGAACCTGCAGATGTGACTGAATTCCTGCAAACGCATGATAAAATTTAAATGGATGAGGAGTTACCTTATATGTATGAGCCAACAAAGTGGTTTCTTGAGATGGATTCTACTCCTGGTGAAGAGGCTATGACGACTGTTGAAATGATGAAAAAGGATTTAGAATGTTGCATAGACTTAGTTGATAAAGCAGCAGCAGGGTTTGAGAGGACTGACTCCAATTTTGAAGGAAGTTCTACTGTAAGTAAAGTGCAGATAAATTGTTAGAACAGACGTTTTAGTTAATCATAGAGAGGAGGCCACATTGAAAAGGGTAGGTGGGGTGAAGATGTGGTCAGAACCAAGCTCCCAGTGAGAATAAGCACAAACAGGAGGGACACCACAAGAATGGAGAAGGGAGAGATGAGACCCCACACCAAGTACTACAGATACAGGAGACCTGCCCTGAGAAAACATGTCCCCCTTGGGCGCCTGGGTGGCTCAGATGGTTAAGCGTCTGCCTTTGGCTCAGGTCATGATCCCAGGGTCCTGGGATCGAGTCCCACATCGGGCTCCCGGCTCAGCGGGGAGCCTGCTTCTCCCTCTGACCCTCTCCCCTCTCATGCTGTTTCTCTCTCACTCGCTCTCTAAAAAATAAATAAAATCTTAAAAAAAAAAAAAAAACATGTCCCCATAACATTTGACTTTGAATACCAGTGGGGCTTAGCTTTGCAAGTTTTTGTAATCAGTGGTACTAAATTCCAGGTATGTTAAAAATCAATGGGCTTTGCTCTTGGATAGCTGGAGTGTAACAGGAATCTCAGCCCCTGCCCATAAGAAGACAACATAATATCCCTGCCAAGATAAAGCACTGAAGTAGCAGTTTAAAAAGTGCCTGGGTTATATGTGAAGATTTATTTACTAATCTCAGAACGTGTGCCAGAGGGGCAGGGATCTTCAGGGGTCTTCTCAAAGAAGAAATGAGCTGGCAGGTGCCATGTGTCTCCTCCCCCCATCATAGATATCTGGAGACTTGCATTAATCAGCAGGAACATCCTCCACCAATGTTGCTAACACCACATGCTCCACTCCCACATCTTCCTGTGGATCTGCCCATCCAATTGGCTCCACTCAGCAAATGTCCCTCGAAAGTGGCACCTGCCACCTCATATCCTGCAAGCAGCCCTGGCAAGAACTGGCACCACTTCGGGGCACCTGGGTGGCTCAGTCGTTAAGCGTCTGCCTTTGGCTCAGGTCATGATCCCAGGGTCCTGGGATCAAGCCCTGCATTGGGCTCCCTGCTCGGCGGGAAGCCTGCTTCTCCCTCTCCCACTCCCCTTGCTTGTGTTCCCTCTCTCTCTGTGTCTCTCTCTGTCAAATAAATAAATAAATAAATAAATAAATAAATAAATAAATAAATAAAATCTTAAAAAATAAAAGAACTGGTACCACTTCAAAGTGACCCCTGCTCTGGGGACAGGAGAAAACAATCACATACAACAGTTCAATTGAGGCCCCAGAAAATGGCCTGGGGGCAGATATCTGATCTGACTTCTGGCCTCGCCCTCTAGCAAAAGTGTCTTAGGGGTCAGCAAGGGAGCCCTGCAGTTTGGGGTCACTGCATCCCTGGCAGACAGATTGGGGTCAGGCATCTGATCTGTCAGCCCTGCACACCAATAAAAGATTCTCAGGGGACAAAGCAGGGACAGAACTTTGCAGATTGGTGCTACTGCAGCTCCAATAGATGGACTGGGAGCAGGCATCTGGTTTGAAGGTCAGCCCTGACTACCACCAAAAGCCTCTTAAGAGGGCAATTTAGGGAGAGCACCCTTAAGCTCAGTGTGACTGATGACCCACCAAATGGGCTGAGAGCAAACATCTGGTCTGAATGTTGACACAACCAAACTACAAGCCCACAGCAGCCCCAGATTTGAACATTAAGAGCACAAGGAACAAACCCAGCCCACAAAAGGCAAAATAGGCCATTGCAGTTGACTGCATTGAAGACAGATGAGGTTTGGACAGGACAGAAGGACACCCCTGAAGTGCCTGGTTCAGGAAATATTGCCTTATAGGGCACCACAGGACCTTTTATAAGGCAACTACTTTCAAGATCAGGAGACATAACTGACTTTCCTAATACATAGAAATGAACAGACAGACAAAATGAGGAGACAGAAGAATATGTCCCAATTGAAAAAAAAAATGACAAAATCACAGCATAAGAGCAAAATAAAATGGAGATAAGCAATATGCCTAATAGAGAATTCAAAGTAACGGTCATAAAGATACTTACCGGACGTGAGAAAAGAATTGAAGATGTCAAGGAGATCTTCAACAAAGAGACAGAAAACACCAAAAAACAAGCAAATAGAGAACTCAATAACTGAAATTGAAAATACACTAAAGGGAATCAACAGAAGATTAAATGAGGCAGTTAAGGGAACTCAGTGACATTATCAAGTGTAATAACATTTGCGTTATAGGGATCCCAGAAGGAGAAGAGAGAGTAAAAGGGGCAGAAAATTTTTTTTTAAAGAAATAATAGCTGAAAACATCCCTAATATGGGGAAGGAAACAGATCTAGATCCAGGAGGCACAGAAAGCCCCCACCAAATCAATACAAAGAGGTCCACACTGAGACACACAATAATTAAAATGGCAAAAAGAGTAATAAGGGAGAATTTTAAAATCAGCAAGAGGAAAGAAAATAGTTATATGAAAGGAAAACCTGATCAGTATATCAGTTGATTTTTCAAGAGAAACTTGGCAGGCCAGAAAGGAGGAGCATAATACATTCAAAGTACTGAAAAACAAAAACAAAAACCCTGCAATCAAGAATACCCTGCTCAGCAAGGTTATCATTTAGAATAGAAAGAGAAATATTTTTTTTCCAGACAAAAGTTAAAGGAGGTCATCACCACTAAACAAGTTGTACAAGAAGTGTAAACGGGAATTATTGGACTAGAAAGAAAGGCCATAATCAGGAGTAAGAATATTATGAAAGGAAAAGAAAAAAAAATCACAGGTAAATACACATAATAAAAGTAGGAGATTAATCACTTATAAAATCAGGACAGATCTTAAAGCACAAAAGCAGTAAAACCAAATAAATGTATAACAATCTGTCAAGGGATTCACAAAACAGAAGGATGTAAATGATGACATGATAAACATAAAACATGTCAGGGGAGTAAAATTTAGTGTTTTTAGAATGAGTTCAAACTTAAGCAACTATCAACTTAATATAGACTGCTATATGCATGAGATGTTATATGTGAGCCTAATGGTAGTCACAAATCAAAAGCCTATAATAGATATGCAAAAAATAAAGAGAAAGAAATCCATGAATATCACTAAAAAATTCCATCTAACCACAAAAGAGACAGCAAAAGAATGGAACAAAGAACTACAAAAACAACCATAACCCAAGTAACAAAATGGCAATAAATACATACTTATCAATAATTACTTAGAAAGTAAATGGTCAAAATGCTCCAATCAGAATACATAGGGTGACTAAATGGATAAGAAAGCTATTCAGTGGCTAACTGAACATAATAAAAAAGAAAGCAAGAAAGTAAGAAAGAAAGAAAGAAAGAAAGAAAGAAAGAAAGAAAGAAAGAAAG